>NW_028324312.1:10412519-10712519 GCF_058129835.1 Hydra viridissima | reverse complement strand
ACTTGATAATAAATTTCTAAAGCTTCATTACATTTTCCCATGTTATACAAACAGCCTGCTAAACAACTTTTTGTAGTCAACATTGATGGATGATTGATTCCTAAAACGTCCGTTTCTACTTTTTCAACTTGATAATAAATTTGTAAAGCTTCATTATGTTTTCCCATGACATCCAAACATCTCGCTACACAACTTTTTATAGTCAAGGTTGATGGATGATTGCTTCCTAAAACGTCCGTTTTTACTTTTTCAATTTGATAAAAAGTTTCTAAAGATTCATTAAATTTTCCCATTTCTTCGAAACAGCTTGCTACATTATGGTTCAAAGCCAATGTTGATGGATGATTGGTTCCTAAAATATCCGTTTGTAAATTTTCAACTTGATAATGAATTTCTAAAGCTTCATTACATTTTCCCATCTTATACAGACACATTTCGAGATTATGTTTTGTAACCAAAGTTGATGGATAATTGATTCCAAAAATCTCCGTTTCTACTTTTTCAACCTGGTAATAAATTTCTAAAGCTTCATTATATTTTCCCACGTAATCCAAACAGATTGCCATATTATGGATCGTAGTCAATATTGATAAATGATTGATTCCTAAAATGCTCGTTTGTACTTTTCCAACTTCATAATAAATTTATAAAGCTTCATTATATTTACCATGTTATCAAAACAGCTAGCAGTACAACGTTTTGTAGTCGAGATTAAGAAATGAATGATTCCTAAAATGTCCGTTTCTACTTTTCCAATTTGACAATAAATTACTAAAGCTTAATTAAATTTTCCCATTTTTTCCAAACAGCTTGCTATATTTTGGTTTGCAGTCAAAAATGATGGATGATTGATTCCTAAAATATCCGTTTGTACTTATTCAATATGATAATAAATTTATAAAGCTTCATTATAATATCCCATCTTATCTAAGCAACTCGCTATACAACTTTTTGTGGTCAACGTTGATGGATGATTGATTCCTAAATTGTCCGTTTCTACATTTTCAATTTGACAATAAATTTCTAAAGCTTCATTATATTTTCCCATCTTATTTAAGCAACTCGCTATACAACTTTTTGTGATCAAGGTTGATGGATGATTAATTCCTAAAATATCCGTTTCTACTTTTTCAACTTGATAATAAATTTTTACAGCTTCATCATATTTTCCCATCTTATCCAAACAGGTCGCTATATATCTTTTTGTAGACAAGGTTGATGGATGATTGATTCCGAAAATGTCCGATTGTACTTTTTCAACCTGATAATAAATTTCTAAAGCTTCGTTATATTTTCCCATTTTGTCCAAACAGCATGCTATACAACTTTTTGTAAGCAATATTGATGGATGATTGATTTTTAAAATGTCCTTTTGTACATTTTCAACCTGATAATAAATTTCTAAAGCTTCATTTTATCTTCCCATGTTATCCAAACAGCTTGCTTTACATCTTTTGTTATCAATGTTGATGGATGCTTGATTCCTAAAATCTCCGTTTGTGCTTTTTCAACTTGATAATAAATTTTTAAAGCTTCATTACATTTTCCCATGTTATTCAAACAGTTTGCTATACAATTTTTTGATGTCAATGTTGATTGATGATTGATTCCTAAAATGTCCGTTTCTACTTTTTCAACCTGGTAATAAATTTCTAAAGCTTCATTATATTTTCCCATTTTATCCAAACAGCTTGCTTTATATCTTTTTGTAGACAATGTTGATGGATGACTGATTCCTAAAATGTCCGTTTGTACTTTTTCAACCTGATAATAAGTTTCTAAAGCTTCATTATATCTTCCCATGTTACTTAAACAGCTTGCTTTACATCTTTTTGTTGTCAATGTTGATGGATGATTGATTCCAAATATATCTGTTAGGTCGTTTTTAACTTGATAAAAAGTTTCTAAAGCTTCATTATATTTTTCTAATTCGAAAAAACATTTTGCTTTAATATGTTTTACGCTTAATGTCATTTTATTTTTTGCCCCATAGGTTTTTGTGTTATAACTTTGAATTGCATTAAGTATGTTAATTGCCTCATGAACATGTCCTTTCTTTGATAAGAAACTTTCGATTTTTTCGCTCAGTTCATTGAAAGCTCTGCACATTTTCGATTTATTAGTACGAAACATATGGATAAAATGGTTATAGAAGTGAGTGCCATCATCAAAGTGTTCTTTTACGTCTTTTAACTGTAGTTTTAGGAAATCCACTATGTTTTCTTTGCATTTTTTTGTTATACTTTTGCGTTTTTGATAATATTTACACGTTAAAATTGTCATTTCGTGCATCGAATACCTATCATTTTCACCGTCGAATCGATCAAGCAACGAATAACTAATTAATAATGATACAATGCGGTATATCAAATAATCTTCGTTTATGTTTAGGTATTTTGAAAGGTTCTGAATAAATTGCTTTGTTATATTTTGACATTCGCAAAGTGATAAATGATTTAAAATTTCTAGCGATTTTTCCTGAATGGTTTCGATTTTATTTAACACTAAGTTGATTGATGTTAGTGCATAACTTCTTCGAGTAGTTCAACGGGATAGGATTGAAGAAGATCTAAATATTCCTGCAATGTAATGCAGTTGTTTTTTATATAAAGAATCGCTTGATTAATGGCGAGGGGATGATATTGAAGTGTTTCGGTTATTTGTTTCACTCGTTCGTCATCGTTTGTGTTAATGTTTGTTTTCATAAAGGTAATCGCGTCTTGATGCGAGAAAGGATTAATTTGGATTTGATGAGCATTGTCAGACCATGTTTTCCATTGCGACGTTACCAAGGTGAATGCGTTTGGTTTATGAGACACGTATTTTTCAAAATTTTTAACGCTTTCATGATCGACGTTGTCAAAAATGTTCAGCGTTTTTTCACTTTTGAAGTAGTTATGAGCTTTTTCAGTAACAACTCTAATGTCGAAGGCATCGCCATGAGAATCTTCTACGATCAACCCTAGTTTGTGGCAGAGATTAATCATGGAGCTTTGTAATTTGTCTTGTGATGAATCCAACCACACTACTCTATCAAAGCGTGTGTTGTTATTTGCTGCATATTTTCTAGCGAGCTGAGTTCTTCCTACACCAGACATTCCAGTTAAAACGGTAATTAACTTACCCGCGTTGTTTTTTTCGTAAAGTTGTTTATGAATTCGATCAAGTTCATCGTCACGTGAAATGACCGTATTTTTCGGCGGTTGGACGCCAAATACTGAGTTTCTGGGTAATATTTCTAATCCAAAAAATATTTTCCTTTTTAAACAACGCTTATAACTTTGAAGAGGAGGGTTTTAAAACTACTTTTTGAACACTCCTCATATGACTGATATCGGTTATTATCATTAATAGCACAAAAGCCTAGAATTATAACGATGGTTCAATTATTCTTATCGACTTGCATTTTACGTTTTATCTTTTTTGATTTATATTTAAATATTTCATAATGACTTAATTATTTGAACACTTTATTTATTAGTATAATGAAATATTTTTTCTATAATGTTTACATTCAGGAAATCATAAACTTCAAGTTGAATTTAAAAAGTTTTATTGATTATGAAATAACTTTTCGTAATGGAAAGCGATCTTTACGACAAGCATTTTTAACATAAAAATTTTTTAGTGAACTTTTTTCAGCTCTTCGTCTTGAGAAAATGAATTTCTTTCGAATTAAGCAAAATTAAAATAAAGCAATAAAAAAACAGTATATAAAAGCAAAAAAAGAACAAGCAAACATCAAAAAAGATTCTCCCAACTTTTCTGTTAAAAATGCTTACTTCGTTCACATTCTTCGACTAAATCGTTTCGCTTGCAAAAGTATAACCCATTTTTAATATCTCGCCATATTTTGGTTGGATTTTCCTTTCGCCATTGATTTAGTACTTGAAAAGTTTGTTCTGCTGTTGTTTTATATTCTTCTTTTACATTATCGATTGTGGTGTCATCTACCAACAGATATCGAGCAAGTTTTTTCCAATCGTAAGTTAACAAATCTGCGAGCGTCCTAAAGACATCTCGTGGAAGTTTTTCAACTAAAAACAAGATTTGTTTTAGATTACCGAATGAACTTCACAAATTAGATAAGTGAAGAATGTGAAATTACCTTTCACATCGTCGAACTCGTTCTCCATGACTACTTGATCTTTTAATTTTAGTTGACAAACAACAAGGTCGTTATTTGTAAAGATTACTTAAACTGATACTTTCTTTCCATCCCATGAAAAAGCTCTAACTTCTTTCTTAATTAGGACCCTAAAGCAAATTTCAAAAAAGAGTTTTGCATTATCATAGCGTAAAAATGAGAAGTGCAAAATTAAAGTGCGTTTTATATATATATAGATACATATATATATAAATATAAATATATATATATAAATATAAATATATATATATATATATACATATATATATATATATATATATATATATATATATATATATATATATATATATATATATATATATATATATATATATATATATATATATATATGTATGTATATATATATATGTATATAGATATATTTATACATATAAAACTCATTTAAAAATCTTTTGTAAAAATGAATAGCAGCATCATGCGGAATCTGTCATAACCCAAATTAATTTTATTTGGTAAACATATTTGAAATATGCTTTTTTGCACAGAGGATAAAGTCATATAATTACATTTTTTAAGTGTTTAATAAGCCTTTGTTCATGCAATATTAACTAGCTATTGCTATTTTACATGCCGTTTAATCAAATAATAGGATTGAAATTCTTTAAGTGAACTTATTCGCCATGCGATAGCTTTTAAGCTTTTGTGTGAAACGGAGTTCTTTTGCGATTACTTTGTTAACTCATAATTAAGTATCGACGTTTGGTGTTCCACTCTTAATGAAAAGTTA
This sequence comes from Hydra viridissima, assembly GCF_058129835.1. Taxonomy (NCBI): domain Eukaryota; kingdom Metazoa; phylum Cnidaria; class Hydrozoa; order Anthoathecata; family Hydridae; genus Hydra; species Hydra viridissima. Next base: position 10,707,624 of record NW_028324312.1, on the reverse strand, counting down.
TATTCGTATTCAAATTTTTTATAAGTCTTTCGAACAAATCTTGTTTTCTGAAGTTTCTTAAAACAGTACTCTTTATTTTTTAAAAAGAACAATGTTTCAGGTGACAAACATTGCATTCATACAAAAGTATATTATTTAGCAATTGTTATAAAAAATAGTTACCTGCAATTTAATAGAATAACATTTCTGCGCAGAGATTGGGTGGGTTGAAGCAAAACAACTTGATGTATTTGAATTTTTGCAATATGCATCTGGAACCTGATAGATTTCTATTTCTAAATATGTAAATTCTTTTAAATTCAGCTACATTGTTTGTTACTAATGGTTAAAATCCAAAAATACCAAATGCCTTATTATTATGCAGATTGCGTCATAAAAAATAACTTTTTACTTGAATATTTTTTTTTACTAGAATAAAGCAGATGTTCCGGTTATTATAATTTTGTTTGTTTGTTTACTATGAAAGACCTATAAAAATGAGCGAGAAATAGTTTTATGGCTTCATATAAACTTATTTCTGATAATCAAATCCAAACATAAAAAGGTACTTGCTTTACCCCAAAGCTAATGTGGAAGTTGAAACAACGCTTGGCCATATTTACAATTAAAGAAAAAGGTATTAAGGAGAGTCCGCTAAAGCCAGATTAAAAGGAACACCATGAGGCCAATGAAAAAGATAGCAAAAGTGAGAAATGAATGAAGTCACAGTGAGAAGAGTTTTTAAAAAGAGCGGTGCTTTTTTGTTCTAGGCCAGAAAAAAACTTCTCTTTTTACAGACCGTCTGAGGGGTGTTCTTCTGGAACGTTCTAACAAGCTCCATGAAACGTTCTAACAAGCTAATTAAAATTAAACAGTAACGTGCCTAATGTTTAAGTTTATATTCATGAAAAAGGTTGCCATTTTTGAAAAGTAAGTTAAACGGATTTAATGAAATAGCGTCATTAGGAAATATCTAGGAAAGTTATGTAAACTGAAATAAAAGGTAGAAAAGAGACAAATGTTCTTTTAATTTTGTTGAACGGGGGTTTTCGATAAAGGACGAGCGTTATTCAAATATTTAGATAAGCAACAACGTTTTGAAAAATCTGAAACATGTCAACAATAAAGAAATATATTTGGTTGTTTTCTGAGTTCTACGAAAATTTCTAGAAAACGTATTTATTTTTCTTTATTTCATTTTACATTAAATGAATTTGAGAGAAAAAAAAAAGAAAGAATAAGCTTTGCAATCACTTCTGAGCCTCTTTCACTTTCAGATATATAGTGGATTTCCAGTCAATGTTCTGTGTTAAAATTTTACTTTCTCGCTTTAGGTTATAAATAAAAAATGCTTAAACTTGATTATGCTGTTTATGGTCTAGATACTTCTTTTCTAAGAGGGTCCAGCTAAGCCTTGACTAGATTTTCTTTGTTTTCTCTAATTTCAGCGATGCTGAAATCCTATTGGTCCTTGCAATGCGGATGGCTGAACATTTGGGCACTTTTGACAAACCTGCTTCATCATATTTAAATAATGGCCACGTAATGAAAGCGCTAACAAAGTGGCATATTTTTAATTAAAAAAAGATTACGTTTTGAAATTTTCAGGATATTAACATCAGGAAGCGATTAGTATAAAGTAGAACTTGTTGAAAACATTTTCAAATAAATTGCTCCGATAATATTCTTGAAGGTTTATAAACACACTTGTTTGCAAAATGATTTAAACCAGCAGAGAAGTTGCTAGTTATGAAATATTTTTTGTTTTTAAATATAAATATATTTAAACCTATCTAAATGATTTTTTAAATTACTATTATAAAAAGATTTGCATATGAACAATTATTTTACGCATTTTTTTTGGTTCAAAGACTGTTTAGATGAACAAATAATGTTCATCTGAACAGTCTTTGAACTAAAAATTGGATTTGCTATACTTTCAATATTGTGTGGTGTTAATCTATGCAAATAAAAATCAAAATTAAAGCAAAATGCCAAGAAAGAGTTATCTTTTTTCAATGCGCTTTAAAACAAAGAATTTTGAATTTTGATGAATCTTGGTACAAGTATGAAAAAGATATTACAATTGTAGTTTCTAAAGCAAACGTGGCTTGTACTTCGCCTACTAGTTCGATAGGGCCCTGCTTGCAAATACTAAAATGTTTAAGAACTGCATGAGCAATGAATTAAAAAAAAAAAAAGTAACTTATTGTTAAAACAATCGCATTATTGTATCAAAATAACCACAAAATTATTTTGGTTTGTCGATGCGCCAAGCCCTGTACTGGCTTTTTTAAAAGGCATACTTCATAATGAAATGGGTGACGTTTCTCCCAGATCATCATGAAAAATATAAAATACAATTTGTATAAGTGAATTACTGGCACGCTGAAAATGCTACTTCGGACTCCAAACTTGTTGGCCGAATGGGCAATGAAAAACCTAGAGGTTTGAAAATGATCTTTTTATTTTGGAGAGTCAATGTATTTAAACGATTACAAAATACATGAGTACCAAAGCTGCTCCACAAACAGAATATATCACAAAAAAGAGGTCTGTGGAGAGCACGCATCAATAAACTAACCATTAGCAATAATAACAAAAATCAGGTTAGAAGTGCCACATTTAACAAAAACCCACTTACGATAATTAAATACTAAATGTCATTTTTAACATGTTCCTTTAACATCTGATGACTAAAAAATGAGACAAAATTTAAATTAGTTTATGTATGGTTTTTATAATCACGCAATTGAATTAAATTAGTATATTTATAGGGAATTTAATTCTCTAATAAAATGATATTATAGTTTTAAAATATTAGTTAAAATGGCTCAGTATAAAACAAGTTTGCAAGAAGGCCTAAGAAAACTCATTTGCCATTGTAGAGATTCACATCTGGAAAAGCCAAAAATCTTCACAGTAAAACACTTTCTAGATGAAGGAGCATCGAAAGCGACCATATATGGTGTTCTAGAACGTGTAGACCAGGGGTTCTCAACCTTTTTTAGTCCAGCACTCCCTTAAAGATTTAACAGAAAACAGTGACCCCCTTAGCAAATATTGAATATATTTTCCCAAAAAACATTAAAAGTACTGCTTTTCAATTTAAAAAAATTATAATTTATTTTATTTATACATTAGATTAGTGTGATGGTTGTTGTTGCTTTTTAGCACACAGTTTTTCTATTCTTGGTTTTGTCTTTGATTTTGCTAGCCTAATATCATAATCAATGTTCAATACACTTGTTTATTTTATCTTTAACTTAAGCATTGTGGAAAATCCACATTCACACCTGTAAGTTGATGCAAATGGCAATAGCACTGGCATTACCATTTCAGATAACATTCGGTAACTGGCACTATTTTTAGACCAGAATGCAACTAAGTTCTCCTTTTCGATCATCAATCATGCAGATGCATTTTCCTGCAACTGCATTAACTGTGTCTGTGCAGCATATTTTTTATCTGGAATGCATGTCACGGGAGCATTTAATGGATCTTTGACCAATATATCTATTTCATTTCACAGCTCTGGAAAATGGTTAACGAATTCAGATGCCAACTGCTTCAAATGTTCAGTAATCATTCCTTGAATTTCTGAAGATAGCATCACATCACCATTGTCCAATATATCTGAACATTTTGAAAACATGGCAACATATATTAACTTTACCTTTCAGTGCCGATTTGCCAATTTTCTGATGAAAGCTTAAACTGTGTCTCTAAAATCAATGATATTGGTTTCTCTGCCCTGCAGTTGCAAATAAGGATGATTCAGTTCAGAAAATATGTCAGTTAAATATCTAAGTTTCGATCAAAATAATAAACACTCATGACATTCAACACCAGACCAATCAGTAAAGAAACAAATTCATGTGATGTGTATGCTTCTTATTACGGATTGATCAGGTTTCACAATAATCTTAAGTTCAACACTTTATTTTTTGATAAACTATAACGCATATTTAAAAGTTATATCAAATGCAAAAAGTAAATGACCCCCTTATGGATAAAATGGAATACTTCCATGACCCTCCCAGAAACGCTATATGACCCCCTTGGGGGTCACGACCCCCAGATTGAGAACCCCTGGTGTAGACAATAATTTAGGATATCAATGAAAAAAGGAAGCGGTCCAAAGGCGAAAAAAATATACAAAAAGTACATAGACCAATTGAAAAAGGTATTTGATCATCATCACGGTGTTTCACAGCGTCAAGTAGCTCAAAGATTCGATTGTGACCAATGGTATAAATCTAAAATTCCTAAAAACAAGACAAATGTTAGATATTACAAGAAGAAAAAGATTCCACATCGAAGCGAAAGCCAACTAGCTCGAATCAAACCTTTGTGTTGGCATATATATTGCAATTTTAGGAATTTTGATTTTGTCTTGGATGACGGATCTTATTTCACATATGCGAATACAACATTGACTGGCAACGATGGGTTCTATTCTAGCGACGTGTTACCTACAACTAGCGACGTCAAACTCAAAAGAAAGAATAAGTACGTGGAAAAGCTGCTAGTCTCTTTGATTATATCGCCCAAAGGGACTTCAAAAACAATGTTTTTTGAATGTAGCCAGGCAATCAACAAATAAGCATACATCAGATGTATTCGTAAGTAGTTAATACTCTTTGTTGATGAACATTATAAAAAAATAACAGTACACTTAACCACAAAAATAAGAGCTACACTTAACCACAAAATTAACGCACCACTTATACATTTCGATTTATTTTATTTGTCGTTAACACTATCATATTTTGACAAACTGATTAAGAATGGAGCACATAAACACAGTTATTTCGATGATAATAAAATTGGCTTTGAGAATGGTGAAAAGAAAAAACTAAAAGCAAAAACAAATGGTTGGTTTAAAAAAAAGTAACAGTTTCTTAATGCGAAAACGATTACTAACTTGAATAACTGTAAAAAAAGTTTATTTTTTTAATAATGCATTTTGAAAACTTCGTCAGCTTATACCGTAATAAAGAATTTTTGAGAATCACGCATCTATTTTGTCGAATAAGAGCTATAGGGTTTCATCAAATTTGTTGTTGTTGTAAGGATTTAACTTTCTCAGTTTAAAATGTAAAAATTCCTATCATTTTTTGAAATAGTAACTATACGTCTTTTTTGTTACTTATGTTTTGTAATTAAAATGATGATATTATTTATATAAACTTTTGTTTTTATTGTCAATTGTTAATTAAAACTTTTATTATCAAATTCTTATAAAATAAAAAAAAAACATAGCACCCTTAAAAATCGACCAATAACCAATTAATTCTAGTCCTCTAAGGGTACTTTTTATATTATAAATCAATTTATTAGTTACAAGCAATTGTTTTTTTTTCTTTTTTTTTTTTAGATTTTAGCCAGTTATTTTGGATTTGGACACACTGCGTGACGGGACTGTGTGCTTGATTTTAAATTCCTATATCTTAAAATGAAGCGAGCTGCGCTATTTCTATCCCTTTATCAACTTCTAAAAGTTTATATCTTTTTTAAAATCACTCATGCGTGCATACTTTTGTTCTATTTTAATGTCTTACTACACTCTCAAGCTTTTTTTTTTAAAAGCAAAAAAGTAATATTATTTTTAGACCGCTTCAATATTGCTTTAACCGAATGAGTTATACGGTGTAATAGTGTAATAGTGAGTTTAGAACGCATCTACAAAGTGAAAATAGCGGTTGTTTTTTTTTTTTTGTTTTATATTTGAGTATGTACCAGGCTTAAAAAATGTCTTGAAATTTCAAAAGCTCTTGTAATTCAAATATGATTTCAGGTCAAGTTTTCTTCTAGCATACCGTTAAAATTACACTACAGTTTAGAAATCTGATTTATATTTCAAGTCCGATTCGGAAAATATTTCTCAAGTCTGATTTGAATTTAGACTTGAAATCCGATAAAAATTTTTACCGGTTTTCAAGAAAGACGAGTTAAATTTCGCTTAATGCATGAAGCTCAAGTTACACTTCAGTTTTGAAGTTCATTCTTGCATTCCACATTTACTTTACGACTGTTTTAAACAAACAGATACAACACCTAAAAGCGTAAATGTACATTAAAATCTTCTTCGTAGAGGTTAACTTTTTTCATTTTGAATAATTGATTTGCCGCGTCAGGAGATATTTTATCGTTTAGAAGTTGTTTAGAAGAAGAAATCATGGGTTTAAACCTATTTCATTTTGCTACATTTGTTTTATATGGATCATCAGGTAATTTTTATTTTGCTCATCATCTGCACAAAAGTTGATTCAGAATTAAAATAATGATGAATATTGAAAATACCTAATGTCAACTCCATTTTATTTTACACTTCAAAATCCCTTATCAAATAACTTTTCAAACAGCTTTCAAATTAGGAATTTTCTGTAGTTATTTAGTCCTATCAAAATATTTAATTACACACATTTATTTTCTGTTTTTTTGAGAATTAGTTTGCATTATTCTCAAGCTTTGTAATTTTTTACTGAATACTATAAGGAGATAGAGCCGACTACTTTAAATAAAGCAGTACAATTCCTCAGAGCGTAAAATGTTATTTAAAATCTTCTTTGTTGAGGTTTACTGTTGAGCAATCAAAGTTAACACAAAATTAAGTCCTCCAAATTAATTTAAGCTACACAGTCACAGTCACATTCCAAGACAACTTTTTTCTCTTTTTTTTAAATAAAATCCACTTTGTAACCGCCAAGTTAAAATTTGATGCATAAAAAAAAAGTTAATAATAATATGGTAGTATTAGATAATTCATAAACTATTACATTAATGCATAAATTTAAAATACGTTGAGCATATGCAAAAGAAGCAGATGTGTCTATTGAAAAACTTAGAGAATGGAGCAGCAGATATAGACGCTGAAGTACGAGGAGTGAGTATGGCTCTGTAATGGAAACTGACAAAAAATGACTTTTTTTACGGATTTCGTGATGGTGTTCCAGTGGGTTTCTGATACCTTCAATCGAAATAAAGATTGAGTTCAAAAGTAATGCGTGAAATGTTAATTCGAAGAAGACTTAATGTGCTGCAACAATTGATAGAAGGATACAATATTAATACTGAAGTAAAACTCGTTCCTTGGGAAGATAACTTAGCTGACGAGCTAACAAGAGTTCGCAGCAGATGGCTGCGAACTCTTGTTAATATACATCAATGAGCTAGACAATTAGGGGTGGATTGAGCGTTAAACGTTGTTTTCAGAGCAATTCCCTCTGCCACCGAAAACTACGTTCGGAACAAGATCAAATATTGCGAACCATGTCAGTCGATAGATCTAGCGCCTTTGCGATGGGTGAAAGGAAAATGGAGTGTTAAAGAACACTGGGAGAGATTGGCCTTGGGTATCACACACTGTGTTACCGTAAAGTTTCTGAGCCTAATTGATTGCGGAGCTTTAGAATATGCATTGTGGCGACAACTATCAAACTCATACGGAAGTGTTGGAGTAGTTCAAATACTCCGTTTGATCAATTGTGAATCGTATGAAATAATGACGGGTAACGAGCTGACGTTGTCCGTCAATATTTCACGCAGAGCTCCTCGAGATATAGAGATACGAAATTTTCTTGGTAATTGGGAAGTGCGCATTAGATTTCGAGCCGTGTATCATCCTGAAGGAAATGGAATTTTGGAAAGAAAACACCTTAAAATAAAAAGAATAGCAAAATGTTCAAAATTGTCAATATCAGAAGTGGTATATTGGTATAATATTTCCGCTAAGAAAAATGGTGCAAGCCTGATAGACGAAATATCCAGCTGTTCTATTACTGTTAAAGAATTGAGCAAGGAGAACCTTCCGTTAAAAAATGACACGAACGAAAGATTTAAAAGTTGCGACAATCTTTTGGTGAAACCACCAAACGCGAAGTGCCATATCAAGTGACAGCTAGATATAATAACACGAGGTATTTCGAACAATACCGTAGAAGTGAACAGCATTTCGCGTCATTTAAAACATATTAGAAAGGATACTTAGTTGCTAAGTATTATCCCTGACGTTGGAATAGGAAAGAGTGCTAGCCATTGTCAAGATAACGCGAAAAACCAAGAACAGCAAATTTAAGAAATTTAAGTCTAGAAGCGAGTGATAAAAGTATTGAAGCATAAAATAGAACCCAACAAATCGACTTTCGCCTTTGCGACGGAGTGTTCGGGCTTGGCGCATGCCTTCAAAGTACCTCGATTGCTGTTTGCATGGTCCGTGAGGATCAAGGAGTAGGCTAATACTGTTGAGAAAATGGGTAGAACGTTTAATAATGTTACAAAATTAGCAATTTCGATTATTGTTAAAAAAAATAGTAACTGTGATTATGTGTTAATTTTAAAAACGTGTTGGATTTTCTGAGGTTTTTTGAAGAATGTTGTCTGGTAGCAGTATTAAAAGTTTGTATTTTCTACTTTTGACAGTTCAGGAGGAGAAAGTTTGTAAATAACGGTTTTTGAGAGAATATTGTTGTCATCTCATTGATGAGTTGCAAGAAAACTACACTAAGTTAAGCCTAATATCAAAATCTCAAAATTGTCTAACTTTTATTAGAAAATATCCATTTACTTGAAAATTTCTATTTACTTATTTTCTTTAGTTCTTTTCGAAATCTCTTTGCTCTTTTTATCAAAACTCTCATTTTTAAAGTCCCACAATAATTCTCCTAAAAATCATCCTATTGATTGTCCAAGTTATCCTCCCGAGAACCCTGCTTGATTTTCTCAACTGTTCTTTTTCTGTGTGTCCGTAGATGTTTCATAAATCAGGTGCTGTTCTAGTATAGACAATGGATTTTGTCTTTAAGTTCGTTTAATGTTTTTGCCTAGACATCTTTAGTCATGGTTCTCTAAAACAGGTTTTACCAGTTATCTTTTGATTAACATTTGCCTATGGTCTCGACTTGTTTGTAAAAGTCATAAAAAAGTTACAGAGTTGTCGTTTGCCATACTCATAGAAAAAGTGTCATTTTATCGCTGTGCGTTACAAATTGAGTTTCTGGTCGTTTTTGCAAAAACACTAGGTAAACACTACGTAAACGTGTGTTTACGTGGTGTTTCGATAATAACTGACTGAACTGCCATTTTGTGTATTTAGTTATTTTCTGCGACAATTGTTATAAAAAAGTTACAAATTCGTCCGGCTTGCTGTTCCGATGCGACATAAAAATTATTGATTTGCAAGTAAAAGTTGAAATTAGTATTGAACCATGTGAAAACAAATTAATCGAAATTCGTTTAATAATACCAAAGACTGGTTTTGATCAGAAAATAAAAATCAATAGTTTAGATGATGTTCAAATACCTGGATTAGCAATAGGTCAAGCAGCTGGTCTATATGTGCACGTGAGCTTCTATAAACAGAACGATAACCAAATGAAATTTAAGGTAGTATTTTTCAAAGTGTCCAAAAATTTGTAAACAGTGTCTCTTTTTATTATTTGATAATAATAATAATTGGGCATAAACTAACATAAATTTGTTATAATTAGCAACTTTGTTATTATATGTCAATTATTCCAAAAATCATTAGCAAAGAAAGAAATAACAAACAAAAATGGCCAATAAATTCGTTTTTTAAACTTCTAGGCCTTTTTTTTTTTTTGTAAATATTTCAAATTAAAACTTTTTTACTTTTAATCTATTTATCTCACTTACCACTCCAAATTTTAATCATGATAACTTTCACCAATCAGGTTTTATATACAGTGTCTCAAAAAATTATCCGACCAAACAAGTTTTTCCCAAAAAAAGAAATGTTTACGCTCTAAATTATACTAAAAACAATGAATAGCGATACTTACTTTATCTGTCATTTTAATTCTATTGGGAATAGTATGCTATTTAGCGTTCATATTTTTTGATTCATGCTTCAGTTGGTTTATTATTTGTCCTAAGAGAGACTTAGTATTGAATAGGCTTGTAAAAAAATTATCCGACCAAGCGATATTTAGGTAAGTTTAATTAATTTTATGTGAAATTTGTTGAAATATTTTAGCAAATTTTTATACAATTAATGAAATTGCATAACAAAAAACTGTTTTTTTGTAGTAAAAAAAATTATGTATAAAAAGAAGGTTTCATGTTTTTTTAAGTAAAATGGTGGGAGGTAAACGTCACTGGACTGTTTCTCAGAGAAATTTAGCTGTTGATCTAGTCAATCAGGGTAAAACCTATCGTCAGGTGCAGCAAGAGACTGGAATTCCTCATAATACAGTATCCAACATAATAAAGAAGTATAATTTGATTGGAACAACAGCCACAAAAGAAGGGCAGGGTCGCAAAAAAAAGACTTCTAAAAGTTTTGATAGAAACTTAATTATACAAGTCAGGAAAAATCGCTTCGTTTCTGCTCGAAAACTGGCTGAGCAAGCTGAAGAGAATTATGGAATCAAATTATCCCATCAGACAATCAGAAATCGTATCCGAGACCAGGGGTTTCAAGGACGACTTGTGCGTAATAAACCATATTTGAGTAAGAAACACATGAAAAGAAGATTGGAGTTTGCTAAGAAGTTCAAAAACATGCAGTTAAGTTTCTGGAAAAAGATCCTGTGGAGCGACGAATCGAAATTCAACTTAAAGTCATCTGATGGAGCCCAAAAAGTTTGGAGAAAAGCCGGAGAAGCCTACAAATTAAGCTGCGTGAGAGGAACTGTCAAGTATGGGGGCGGTAACATGATGGTATGAGGTTCAATGGCTAGGATCTGATTTTACATTTCAGCAAGATAACGATCCCAAGCATAGTGCCACTAAAACCAAGGAGTGGTTTGCTGAAAATAATGTTGAGGTCTTGGAATGCCCGCACAATCACCGGACCTTAATCTCATTGAACATTTGTGGGAAATTTTAGACGGAAAAATTGGAGATCGGTCATTTTCCAAAAAAGATAACCTCAAAGTAGCAATTGAAGAAGCCTGGGAAAAGATTCAACCAGAAGAAACAAAATCTTTAGTTGAATCAATACCTAGACGTCTAGAAGCTGTAATCCAAGCAAAGGGAGCCCACTAAGTATTAAAATAATTGTTTTGTTGTATAATACTTTGTTATAAAACAAATAATGTGTTTGGTCGAATATTTTTTTGACAATAAAAAAACGACCTAAGTTCCTTTATTTTAAGACTGAAAACCTTGTGATTCATATTTTACATTAAAATAAATAAAATCTATTTAAAACATATTCTTTTATTTTCATTAATCTTGAGTTTACCAAAAAAGTCTAAATTTATGAAAATACAGCACTTTCTTTAGGAAAAATATTTTAAAAAATGTTTGGTCGGATAATTTTTTGAGACACTGTATTATAACTTCCACCAATCATATTTGAATGAAATTTCTACCATTTGATGTTTAACAGGTAATAACAATTTACATGGACCAAATTTTACAAAGAGAGCATTTTTAAAATATTTGAAATAGCTTTTAAGCTATTTTGTAAAGTTGTAGGCTATAAATATTTTTAAGATGTGAAAAAAATATAAATATTATTTGAAAACATCTGAATCAAGTTGATTTATTTGCTTAGCTCTTGTTATTCCTTTGTAAAAATGATGATGACTTCTGAAAAATTAAAACTTCGACAAGTTTATATGATGGGTTTTTTTTTTTTTTTACTAAGTTTTACGCGGCTTGTTTTTTTCGAACTCAGCAACTATTGTAAAACGTTTTAAATAGTGCTTATCTTATCACTTTGATAAATTAAAATAAAAAAAAATAAACATTAGTGAGTTGCTTTTTTGAAGTTATTTTTATCTATAAATGACCATGTTAAAAAATTTTACTTTTAGCTCTCGCTATCCGTAAAAGTTCTGGTCAAAATAGCGACAGTAACTTTGATTGATGAATCGATCCCCTGCAGTGGTATGTGTGATAAATTTTGTTCGTTTTGGGTTTTTTTAGATGTTAGTTTTTCTTAATAACGTAGTTCTACAGTTAAAATGCTGTGACGATCGTGTATGCTACAAATTGAGTGCTTCAAAGTTTCTAATTGCATTCATAGAAGCTTGTGCGACGAAACTGAAAAGTGTATAAACGTCTACTTTAAAATATTCAAATTCTGTTTGCCAGGAATAAACTTTGGATTTTTGTTTTATGAGTTTATCTTGTGGCGCAACAAATAAATTTCCCTTTTTCTTCAAATTTTTTAAAATGTTACATCCATTGCATTCAAATAGAGTCATGCTAATATAATGTGACTTGGCATTTGAAACAAATGGCGAGTCATATTAGTTTTCGAAAGACTGTGAAATTTATAAGGAAGGGTCCTTTAGAAGATTGAGAGCATCTCCGGAACGAATGAGTTTGATGTTGAATAAGCCACAAACTTGCGCCGCTGTAGAAAGTCTTAACTCTTTATGTCTTTTTTTGCAGGGAAGATAGATCCCTGATCCTCTCCCTACTACTGGTCTCCCTAGAGACTTTTTAGTGTTTGACCATATGAGTTTGAAAAGTCGGAGACTTAAATCTTAAAAATTAATTTTTTTTTTTGGAAGTAATTAAGGATGGGATTATTTAACAAATTCTTAAGTACCTGAAATTGCTAAAATTGGATTCAGAATGGGAATCCATCTTTAGCAGTTTCAGGTACTAAAGTAATCTTTTTCATAGCTAAGAGTCGGTTTTCTTTTCTTTGTCTATGAAAAAAATACATACATGAAAAAAAAAGTACTTATTACACATTTTCAGTTACCTGCAGATACAATATTTAAGTAAGAACGTAATAAATCTGGTGTATTTATAAATGTAATGCGGTCTCAGCATTTAAATGGAAGTGCATGGCCATGTTTTTCATACATAAAATACATATATAAAATGAAAAAAACAGCTTGTCGCAGATTTTCTGTTGAAGTTTGAAAACTGCGATAAATGTTGATACGCGGTAAGTTTGGAAACAACCCTTATCTTTTTTTTTTTTTTTTTTTTTTTTTTTATTTTATTTCTTATTTTATGTTTTCATAGAATTATGGAGTTCTGCCGCAAAATCCCAAATCGATTTGCACTACAGTTGCATCATTGCTTCGATGGTTATCGCTGCTTTACAAATGTTTTGAAACTTAAGACATGAAATCAATTAAAGTAGTCATTTAGGCTTTATACTCTAGTTTTCTAAACAAGCTTTTCTTTTATGAAGCAAAATCTAAAAACTCATTGAAAAAGCTCTTTATTTGTATTGTATGATTTTTAGTTTTCACGTGAGGTCGTGGGCGATTTGCTCAATTGTTAAATAAAAAGTAAGAAAAAGATTGAAATCTAGAAGTTGTTTAAACTAAATTTGTGTTTGTTAGTTTGTATTTGCATTACAGCTTAACTTCTGTTTTGTATTTCAATTCAAACCTGAAAATAAAATTTTATTTCCTTTTAGGTTGGCTTACAAATTGACTACCCAGCCTCTAACCTCCTTGTAACAAATAGTAATAGTTTTTCCAAATCCTTACCCCTTTCCTAAAAGTACTTTACAAATTCTCAAAAACCTAACCTTAAAAAATTTCCCTTTAAAACGTATGACACATTTGCAACTTTATTTAAATTAAGCTGTATTAAATTTTAACAACACGAGGCACTAAATGGTATTTTATTCATTACATATGTTTGATTAGCACAAACAATAAAAAGAACCTTTTGAAAACGAGGACAACCATTTACACTCAGAATGACAACTGGATTAATAAATGAACCTCTTTAATTAAGATCGAGCAATTTAATAAAATTACTTTCAATTTTCACTTGAAGTTAAAAGAAAAAATGTCCTATTCAAAAGAGTTCTAAAACATTTTTTAGAAAACGTTTTATAATTATATAAATTTTTAGAAATATCTAAAAGTTTTATAAATATATAAAATTGCCTCAAATATATTCTGATATAAATTCAAATTCACTTCTTTAGTTTTTCTTTGACACATTTAAAAGAAAAAGAAAAAGCAAAACACCAAAAATAAATATTACTTTGAATTTAGGACTACAATTAGCTTCTTGACTAAATGAAGAAAAATTCAAAGAACTATTTTTAAACTTTTTTTGGTAAAATTACTAATGCAAAAAAATTTATTTTGACAGAAAATCCATCAACTCCATATATAAACTGAAATACCTTAAAGACTGATGCTGCAACTATAAATTTTTAATCTTGTTAACACAACTCTGGTTGTAAAAATTACAATTTTTTATTACAGCGTCATTCAAAATCAAACAAATATCAATTGTGTAAATGTTATCCTTAATTATGTACTGAGTTCTTGGAATGATGCCCATAATTGTCATTGATGCAGTGTCGTTAATGACGTTGTCAATGTCCGTAGACAGTTTAGCTTTAGCTTATATACCTATCAACAACTGGCTGTTATTGAGCCCAATGTTCTCAAGCTTTTAGAGTTTTCAAATTTTTTTAAAATTTGAAATGAGATCGTTTATTATTTGGCAGGATTATTTGATTCATATAGTGGAAAGAAGGCAAGAGCAGGACAAATACTGGATTTGTCCCACTACATTTTTGCTGCAGGAAGTAACCTGCAGCAAAAATGTTGTATTTACACGAGAAACAGGCAGGGCTTTTCTTTTTCATTAGACTTTTTTTTCATTGTCAACTTTTAAATTATTAAACAGTAAATTATTAAACTGTTACTTGCTGTTTCGCTGAAACTGATCATGACTGGCCCATGATAAATCCTTAGACCAAAACGATTTTTCGCTCGCGTTAGCAGCTGCAAGTATTACAAAGATCCAACCTTTACTGGGCCTGCCCTTGCTGACTGGATTCAATGTTAATATCTTTTTAAAATCGTACACCAGAAAAAAAAAATTAGGAAGTGTAAAACTTCACACGGAATATTGAGTTTTTTAATTTTGTTTGTTTTAATAAGTTGTTATAAATGCTTTATTTAGAAAAATATTTAATAAATCATAAAATATTCAAAATGGCCATTAAAGCTAAAATTGAATCGCATAATATATCTTGAACGAACATTATGAACAGAGGCAAGATTTAAATCATAAATCAAATTTTAAAAATAAAAAATAATCAATACAAAATCAGTAAATAGAAAGGGAAGATCATAGAAAAGATGTTCTAATTTTTCAGATCAAATTGACATAGTTTGAGTCGGTAATTTGTAAAAGTATAACATTCTAAGGTTGTAAATTTCCTCTCTCTCCCATCTTATTTTCTTGTGCACCATTTACTTGTGTTAAGCAGCATAAAATTTGATTTGAAATCATAGATGCTAACGAAATATTATTAGGAAATGTAAATGGGGGGAAGAGTAAGCATGCTAACTCCTCACACTTATGCGTTAAAATGAATACAGCTAAATTAATCAATTGTTAATAATTAATTAAAACGCAAAAAGTTTTTTAAAGGCAGACATTTGCTCAGTCTTTTGGAAATGTATTTGTTTTGCTTGGTTAGGGTAGGGTGTTAGGGTATTTATGATTGATTTTTTAGGTTGCGCTCATTGCTGTAAGCATGGTTTGATTATGATTCGGGTATGGTTCGTGTATAATTACAGCAACTTTCGACACTTCGACTTTAGGCCTATGTAAAGCTTGTTAACAAAATCTCAGTACAGTTAATAACAATGCAATAACTACTCATTCAAAGCGTAAATAAAATGTTAGTATATCCTAAAAAATAAACTTAAGTATATTCTTTTAATATTTTCAAATTCATATAATATGCATTCAAAAGTCACTTAAAATTATTTACTTACCAATTTTAGGCCAAAGCTCATGGCCAAAGTGTCTACCCATGTTAGAATGTTCTTGTTTTAAAAATTTCTCTTTCCTTGAAAATATCTGTTAACTTCTTTTTCTTTAGCTTTTCACTCAAAATCTCTTTCTCTTTTTCTCAAAACTCTCTTTTTGGGATTGGAGGACTTTTAAGTGAAATTTTCTCCGAAAATATCTTCAAAAAATCCTTCAATCACTTTTTCCACATTCATGTCAATAGGATTGGTCACTGCACCCAAAAGTAACTTAAAGCATATAAAGCTCCTAAGTGAAGTAACAGTAATCTTAGCCATTGTAACTATAATAACTTTTTTTTTGTTATGTAATCATATCACTTTATTACTTAGTAATTTACTGAGCATTTCTTTGTTTGTTACTTTTTCTTTAAATCTAACGGAAGCCAGTAAAATGTTTTATTGCAATATAGAAAATGTTTTACAAAACGTTTTTTAACAACTAAAATAAAACAGAACAAAAAGAATTTACATGTTTTTGAATAATGTCATTCTTTATTTTTACATTTTAAAGTTTTATTCCGCAAAACAGAAAAATGACCTTAATTTTGTAATAATTTTAATTAATCCAACTGTTTGATATTACGAACAGCAATGCATCAGAATAAGTATCAATATCTCAAAATATTTTGTTTAAATGTAACAAAATACAAGTTCGTTGAAAACGGTTATTGGCCAATAAAAAGCCTTGAGCTATGTAAGATAAATAAAATACAAAAAGAGCATTAAAATAATATAATTATATAAAAAAACGTAGTTTCAAAAAATTCGAATAATTTATCGTTAAACGCACATTTAAAAAGAAGTAATAAATTGGTAAAATAATATAACGCATCCACATACTAACATATATATATATATATATATATATATATATATATATATATATATATATATATATATATATATATATATATATATATATACAGTTGTGGACAAAATAATACTAGTGTGATTAAAATTAAGGAATTAATATTATTATCTTTCAACAGTTACTGAAAATGAAATTGTAATACTGGATTATTAATTAAATAGGTGTGAGATGATAAACTAATTAGTAGAAAATTTTAAATTTTTGCTTTTATTTATAATATTTATATAAGTATAAAAAACAGGTTGGACATAATAATAGTAGTATTAATTTATTTAATGTTATATTGCAAATAATTTATTTTATTAACAAAAAAATGATGTAAATTTAATTAAACAATGGTAAAAAACAAAAATTTAATCGCATGCCCCCGGTTTTTTATCACAGCTTTGCATCTATTTGGCATTGAGTTAATCAAATTTTGACAACGTTCTAAAGGAATGTTGTTCCAAGCATTCTGGACAACTTGCCATAACTCCTGCTGATTTTTTGGTTTTTGACAATAAACTGCCTCTTTTACATCTGTCCAAAGGTTTTCAATCGGATTGAGATCCGGTGACTGTGCAGGCCAATCCATAACTGCAACCCTATTCTCGATGAAGCAACTTTTTACCCTGCGACTGGTATGCTTTGGGTCGTTGTCCTGCATATAAACCCATCTTAGGGGCATATCTTCTTCTGCAAAGGGCAACATGGTATTTTGTAATATTTAAAGGTATATGTCTTGGTCCAAAACATCATCAATCTTATAGATTGGCCCTACGCCATGATAAGAAAAACAACCCCAAATATTTATTTATGCGTCCACTTGACCCAAATAAAACAATTTTGCTTTCATCAGACCACAAAATATTACGCCATTTTGAAACAGGCCAATCTGCATGCGTTTTTGCAAAATGTAATCTTGCTACCACATGCCTTTTTTTCAAAAGGGGAACTTTTCTTGGGCTTCTGGCGACTAACTTACTTTGTACTAACCGCCTACGTACTGTTCTCGAAGAAACGCTTAAATTTAAATCTTCTTTAATATGGCTGGAAGTTACAAAAGGATCGGCAACAGCAGCACGTTTTATCAATCTGTCTTCATGTTCAGTCGTTTTTTGTTTTCGACCCCTTGTTTCGCCTACATTTTTCCATTTTAGAGCATTTCTAATCATCATAGGAGAACAACTTAATGTCTCTTGAATAAATTTGTATGTTTTCCCTTCTTGTTTTAATTTAATAATTAGTTGTCTCTTTTCTGCACTACAATGCTTTGCACGACCCATAATTTCTATTTATAAAATTAATTTATACAATTATTTTATATACTTCATTAAATTAACACTAAAATTAATCTTACTTTTAATTAGTCTTATTAAAACCAAATAAACAAAAAGCTAATATAAATAAATTGATGGGAAACAACAGAAATGCTATTTTAACCTACAAATCTAGATATGTTCGTATATAAAATTCGGGACTTCCCTAAAGTAATTTGAACACTGTTACCAACATTTTTTACTCCCATTTCATTATTCAGTGTTTGTATTTCTGTTATGCCTAAATTTATTAATTCATATTTAAATTTACATAAAAATATTATCACAAATCATTGTTTTACTAGCCACTACTATTATTTTGTCCACAACTGTAAGTATATATATATATATATATATATATATATATATCTTTTATAAACAGTATTGGACAAAACATTTGCAACCAACATCGAACAATGCTAAAAAGTGTTCCTAATTTTACATGTCTTAAAAACGAAACGAACTATACTACTGCAGCAAACAGTTCAGGAGTCCGAAGTCATAGCATGCCATGACATGAGCAATCAGCTGACAGGTGACAGCACACAGGCAGAATTTCGTTGACAAGTGCCATTTTGCAGCGGACAAAACAAGTGCAACTTTTTTGGTTTGTTTCATTTTCTTAAGTCTGGTCCGTGTCAATGTCACGGAAGTTTTTTAATAATTAAAGGAGGTATCCAGAAGTTTCCAGAAGTTTCCAGAAGCATGTAGAAGCTTCCAGAAGTTTCCAGAAGTATTTTTCGCCACGAAATATTGATAGCGAAATCAATATTTCGTGGCGAAAAAAACTTCTGGAAACTTCTGGAAGCTTCTACATGCTTCTGGACAAAACAAGTTGCACTTGTTTTGTCCAGAAGCATGTAGAAGCAACTTGTTTTGAAATTTCTGGAAGCTTCTACATGATTCTGGACAAAACAAGTGCAACTCGACAAAATGTTGACAGCTTGGTCAACATTTTGTTGAGTTGCACTTGTTTTGTTCAGAAGGAAATCAACTTTTTTTTAATACTTTTGATTAATTTATTAATTTTTGTGTACAAATAATGAACTTTGTGATGAATAAAACTTGAAGACTTTGTCTCTAAACAGTTACATAGTTATTTCTCTAAATTGAAAAAATGCAGCACTTTTATATAAAGAAACTAAATTAGCATTATTTGTTGCAATTGTTTTGTCCAAAACTGTATATATATATATATATATATATATATATATATATATATATATATATATATATATATATATATATATATATATATATATATATATATTAGGGGTATTCAAAAAAAGTAAATTTTTAAATCTAAAAAACCATACCCCTTAAATTTGGGGCAAATGTATAAAAAGTGAGCCTCACAAAGTTTGAGCGCTATCAGATCACTTTTGACCTCCCCTCAAGCTAATAATTTTGGGGGAAAAATGACCGAAAAGTGGTCATTTTCGGGTTTCTTGAGGGAGGGGCTATTTTTTTTTTTTAAATTTTTTGTTTTCCTGCTATATGTATATAGGCCCTGTGTGTATATATATAAATACACCCAAGACATGCTGGAGGGGGCAAGCAACTTCACTTTGCCAGAAAGAATGAACAGTGGTTGGTTGTGACCTCAGCTATATCGTTTATCTATATTGAAAAAACTACTATTTACCTATTTTGAAAAATCAAAATGAGCAAGAATAAATGAAAAAATAAATTTAAATTCAAGTTTTATAACAGAAAAACATTTGAAAATCTAATAATAATCAAGTTTAAATCTTTATCTTTTTCCGCATCACACCAAGCCCATCATTAAACTTAGTCTTTGAAATTGTACCGAATTTTTGTTCTGGTGATCGGAATACAGATCGAACTTTGTCCACAGTGAGCAATCTGTTGTGCTTTTCAGTTTCATCAGAATATCTATGAATATACTGCCCCATCGTACCTATTGACCGTTCTGAATGGTTATTTACAAAAATCAAAGTTCCAGCATATTTTTGAAAACATTTTAAGCATGACTGAGTATGCCAATAGTTTGGTGGAAGTGAAAGCCAGTCTTGAACTCGTTGCTTATCAAACCCAATCATGTCAAAAATCTGGTAAGAAAAGACATCAACCAAGGCAGACAAGGATGGTGGTTTTTTCCCAATCTTTGTATTCATTTTACAAATTTCCTTGATATCTTGGTTTACTTTATTCTCAGGTTTATAATAGTCAGAGCTAGGCATATCAAATGACAGAATTGCTGATGCAATTTTTGCCTTCTCATCTGATGCTAACTCGTCATCTAGCAAAGCTAGAGGTATCATTGTTGAATCCAAATACCAGCAATGTTTATACTGAGACTCTAATACAGCATTGACAGCTAATGGGTTTGCACATACCTTTTTGTACAGATGCATTTGATGTATGGCTGTAATGTCAAGAAAAGGAGCTTTGATGACATCCTCAGATTGTAGATACCATTTTGCATAAAAGCAAACAATAAGTTCTGTAATAAGCTTAATTTCAATTTTCAGTTTATCATTTTCCTGAACAAATGTAAGTTGATTGGATCAAAGCTGAAGCTTTAGATAAAATTGCTTTTCCTAAAAATCTTGCATGATGATTAGCACCAGTTTTTCTTACTTTATATGTTATAGGGGATAAGTAAGTGACAACTAATTCTCCAAGCTCACTTCTATCATCTCTTATAATACCTGGTTTACCAACGTATGGTTTGCAAAATCTTAATGACTTCATAGCTGCCTTCTTTAAAAGACTGCTTTTAACCTTATTCCAATTAAACCGTAACAGCAGAACTGAATTATAGTTAAAATTAGGTTCTTCAAAAATATTTTTTAGCTTTTTGAAAAGAGGATTATCAGATCCATTAGTTTCTTCATTGGTCACTAATTTCCAAAAGTGAAGCATTCTTAATTCAGTCACATGATGCCTACATGCTATTTGGAGGAGATATTTATCCAGTTCTTTAGATATTCTGGAAACTGATCTTTTATTCGTGCCAGTGTTGGATGATGTTGTATCAAAGCATATTCCTATTGTTTTTGACGTAAGTTGATACTCCTTAATTAAGTCCATTACACCTAAGAACTGATCTTCCCCAGTGGATGACGCAAGTGGAGGTACTCCAAGTAGGTAAGTCTCTCCGTTAATGTAAACTAAAACAGCCATTCTATCCCTCTTTAATATTTTTCCTTTGTTTAGCTCAAACAAGGTCTTGACATCAAAATGAATTATACATGGATATGGAGATGAGTCTATGGCTGCTTTAACACATACTTTTCATAGAATTGTGTTTATAAGTTCAACGTTGGGTACATCATCTCTCAAACTCTTAGGCTGTGTACGATTTTTCTTCCTGATGCTTTCTTTTGCCTAATTTACATAAAAATTGTAGTTTTAGTTTTTAATTTTAGAATTAGTGGAAAAGAGAATTAATGGAAGTTGAACCAGAGATAAAGAAGTTAATTAAAAGCAATGAATACCGTTTTTCTATACTTAATATCCTCTGAACCAATAACAAACCTTCTTTCACCTTCCTGATCTTCAAGAAATTTTAGATCTTCAATCTTGTCTTTTAGTGATCTTTTTTTATCTTTACTGATCATGTTTTTGAGATTAGAATTTCCCGCCCAAAAAAGTTTTTTTATTTCTATCTCAAAATCGTTTTGTTTAGCCAAATCACCACTAGTTCCCCTTTTTGCATTTTTTTTTCAAGTTGGAATGGGACTTATGCAAATTAACAAGTTTTTTAACTAAACTTAAATCAGTTAACACATCAAATCCAGCTTTAATCCAGGGTCTATTGATTTTAGACAAAATACATTCACAACAATCTGAACATCTAGAAAATTTTTTTTTAGGGGGACAAGCAATAATATTCGATATTGGTGCAGATCGACATTGTTGGTTATATATTAAATGTTGAAGAATATCCAAGCCTATTGGAAGTTGTAAATCTAAATAGAAAAATTTAGGCATTCTTTAATAAATATTTTAGCGACTGATGACTCATTATAAATCCAGTATTAAAAAAATTGTTTCTACTTGATATAGCTGGTTTTGCCTCTTTTATAATAAAAAGTTCCTTTTTCATCGACCTAAGCTGTGTTTCACTCATTTTTAATGTTTATTGTATGTACTAATCTGTATTTATTAGAAAAATTTAAAGTTAAAAACTATCAAAATTTGCACAAAAGTATAAGTATATAATCATTATTAATTATTAATTATTATTAATTATTAATTAATTATTACATATGATTATTAGGCGCAACAGAAAATACATTTAAAAAATACCAATTTTCATGATTTTCAATACCACCAAACTTAGATTTTTGAGCGGTACGAAAAAAACCATATATTTTTAAACAAAAATATAGCCCTATATATATGTAGCAGCAAAAAAAAATTGCCCCTCCCTCAAGACTCCCAAAAATAACCACATTTCGGTCATTTTTTCCCTAAATTATTAGTTTGAGGGGGGGTCAAAAGTGATCCAATAACGCTCAAACTTTTTGAGACTAATTTTTTATACATTTGCCCCAAATTTAGGGGGTATGGTTTTTTAGATTTGAAAGTTTACTTTTTTTGAATACCCCTAATATATATATATATATATATATATATATATATATATATATATATATATATATATATATAATCTTTTTCGTTAGTTGAAAAATTTCCACGTGATGTCTCTTCGACGCTTGCAGATTTGTTAACATACGATAGAAAAAGTTTGATGGATTTCTTTTGTTTGATGACAAAACAATCTATCAAGAAGAAGAAAAGTTTAACTCAACGCGAAAACAAACTTTTCAAATGTTTACTCAAAGGCGTGAGGAAAATCCTTCAAAATAAAATGATGGATGAAAAGTTAAATAACCTATTAACAATATCATCTATTGATGCTTCTTCTTCATCGCTACTTTTATCAACATTCGAGCTCATGTTTTTCGCGTCATAAGTACACGCCTTTTCCACTTGACTGTTTACATCGGCCATGTCAAACAGTTCGTCTGATGGCATATTTTCATTAAATTTGATATTGCTTTTAAAAAAGTTTTTTTAATAAATAAAATCCTCATCGATATCTGATGCGCCATCTCATAAGTTTAGTGATTGTTTAACCCACAATTTTAATCTATGATTTAAAACAAGATTTAAATTTTGGCAAACGCATGCCCATCGCCTTTTTAACACCTTCAGCGTTGTTTGTTGTTATTGATATAATATTTGTAACAATTTCAAGTTTAATAATCTCTTTTTAGACGAATGCTGTAAGTCTATTACTTAATTAATGGTATTTAATCTTTCTTGTTGCTTTTATATATGTCTATATATATACAGTGGCGGGCAAAATAATAGGAGGGAACTAAAAAATTAACAAATACGAGAATATCTTTGAAACAAATAAAATAAAAATTTCAATTTTTATTAGAACTTTTATTTTATACATAAATAAACAGAAATTAATAAAAATTAAGTTATTAAATGTATATAATATACTTTAATTTTAAAAAAATAAATTCCACACCGAGCAAAATAATAGGTGTAAAATAAAAAATGAAGATGGAAGTCAATAGGGTTGCAAATTATTAATATTTTGTTGCATACCCTTTATTTTTTAATACTTCCTTGCATCTTGACGGCATTGAATCCACTAGTTTTCTTCAAACTTCTACAGTAATGCTGTACCAAGCCTCCTGGAGCATCATCCACAGTTCATTTCTAATTTTTGAATTTTGTCCAGAAATTTTAAGTTTTAACTTCCTCCAAAAATTTTCAATAGGATTTAGATCCGGTGACTGAGGTGGCCATTCTAAAACTTTTACATTATTGGTCGTAAATCACTCTTTCGCAGCTTTGGATGTATGTTTTGGGTCGCAGTTCTGTTGGAAATGCCAAATCATCGGCATAATTTCTTCGGCAAATGGCAACATGACATTATTTAGTATGTCTACGTATGTATATTGGGTCATAATATCTTTGATCCAAAAAAGTGGCCCCACACCGTACCAGGAAAAGCAACCCCACACCATTATATTTCCTCCGCCGTGTTTCACTGTTTTCGCAGTGAAGCGAGGTGAAAGTTCTTGCTTTGATGGTCTTCTTACATACTGTTTTCCATCAGAATTAAATAAATTAATCTTAGTTTCATCACTCCACAAAATATTACGCCATTTTTTGGTCATATCTGGTCCCCGCCAACCAATATGATTTTTTGCAAAAATTTTTCTTTTCATTATGTTCTTTCTACCAGGTAATGGTACTTTCCTCGGAGTTCGAGCTGGCAACTTACTTTCTAAAAGCCTTCTCCTAACTGTCCAAACACTAATATTTTCATTAATTTCATTAAAAATTTTTGTTGCTGGCTTGAATAAGTCTTTTTTTGAAATAATTGTAATGTGATCATCCGTACGCTGACACGTTTTGCATGGTCTTCCTCTATTCTCACGTGATTTTTCTGGTTTTAAGGCATTTGTAACTTTATTTTGAGAACATCCCATCGTAACTTAAATTTCCTTGTAAGTTTTTCCTTGTTTTCTTAAGTTTCTAATAAGTTTTCTTTCTATCGCTGTACAATGTTTTCCTCGTCCCATTTTATATCTAATTCTAATTCAATACAAATATGATATGTTATTATTTAATATAAGTTGCATAAATATTGACCTTACCTTTATATCAACAACAAACAAAAATAATAAAATGTTTTTAATCCTACAGCAAACAGGTTAAAATAAACACACACCTATTATTTTGCTCCACCAAATTTGTAGGCTAAATATATAAATAGGGTATTCCCCTCATAAATTTGTAAGAAATTGGAAATATACTGCTCTCTGTTATAATAAAATAAGCATAGTTTGTGTAGCAATCAGTTCCTAGATGTCACTTTATAAAATATACTGTAAAATGTCAATTTAAGTGAAATTTATTATTTACACCTATTATTTTGCTCGCCACTGTATATATATATATATATATATATATATATATATATATATATATATATATATATATATATATATATATATATATATATATATATATATATATATACATAAACAGTCTTCAATTTTAAAATTATAATTCTGTTACGGAGAGTTTCTGATTTGATACTTTTCATAGTTTTTACTGATTTGATACTTTTCATAATTTTTAACTCTGAAATTTGTAAACATGAAGAAGAGGTATTTTATGAGGATTTTTGAGAGATAATTTTAGTTCTGCAATAGAACCAAGTTGTACGGGAAATTGGGTTTGGGAACTGATAGGATTAATAATTTTCGGATAACAATAATTTAAATTCAAAATATAAATTATTGGTACCCGAAAATTATTAATCCTCTCGGTTATGAAAAATTTCAACAACCGGAATATATTGGCGTTATCGTGTAATATCCGTTGGGGTAATCGGAGTCTAATAAAGTTATTTTTAGCTTTTATCGGTGTCCGAACCTCTTCATGTCTAGTCTCGTTCGGTTCCTGTCGGGACCCCGACATTCTCCAATGCTGACATAGGCACAAATTATCGAAGTTAATAAAAGAAGAAAAAAAAAAAAAAATTTGTCGAATGAAGTAAAACTTATTTTAAAAAATTTTCTGTTAAATAAAGTTTATACGTTACTTAAAATGCGATTTTTTAAAAAGCGATAAACTTAAATAATGTAAATACTATTCTACTTTATCATTTTAATCATTATTTATTTATTTTAATCTTTATTTAGAATATTTCTTGAAAGCTATTTTCTTTTTTTAAAAAAATGAAACTAAACGTTTAGAATGAAGTTTACCATAAGAATTCTAAAAGCGACCGATAAATATGTGATATAGAGTTTAGCATTTCGGCATACTTATTTTTGATAACTCTCTGTTCCTATAGAAGCTCAGCTATGTAAGTCTGAAAAAGCGGTCAACTGGTCCCGTGTAAACGACGCAACTTCCTCTTCGCTCGCATCCACGTGTTTTCAATATGTTAGGTGAACACAGATGGGTCAAAGGGGTTGACAAACTTTCTTTAGAGAACAATGAAATCATGTATACAAATACCATTCGAAATTTGTAGAATATTGCATAAGTTGTCCAACCATCAGAGATTACTCAACTTCCGGGTAAAATCCATTGTTGTATTAAAGGCAGCAGTGTTTCTCTCTCTCTTTTAGACTAATAGTTAGACTAACTTTTTTGTCTAACTAAAAGTTTTTTTAGTTAGACAAAAAAGTTAGTCGGCTAATATTAGTTAGACTAAATAGTTAGTCGACTAAATTTAGTTTGATTAAAAAGTTAGTTGACTAAATTTAGTAAGACTAATAAGTTAGTCGACTAAGTTAAGTTAGACTGAAAATGACCTTAACTCCCACCCCTATTAAAAACTCCTTGATATTAATAATTTATGTTAACTCATTTATAGGTTTGTGTATTTCTGGGATTTGATTGTAATGCTCTGACTGAAAATCATAGCAATATTTAATACTAATATAACCTTCAATAAAACGTGATAAGCTCAACTTGTGAACTGTAAATCTGAGGGGTTTTTTTTAGCATCGAAAGTGAGGAATAAAATTTTAAACTGTTTTGACTTTACAAGTGGTTTATAAATTTTGGAATATCGACAAAGGATAATGAAGAAAAAAAACATAACGAAGACCAAATCAGCATGAGACGACATAGTGAACCAGTAAAAAAAAAAACAAGAGCAAATCTGATTTAAACACAGCCCATTTCAATTTAAACACAGTAATTACGATTATATATATGCTTGGGAAGTCATATATAAAGCAAAGAAAAACAAAATGCTGCAAACCAAATTAACATTGCATGGAGCATTTCCTTCGATAAAACATGTGGAGAGGCTCTTGTCTTCATCATAAGGAAGACAAACACCTCTCCATATGTTTTATCATTTTCCTTAAGAGTGAAAAAAATAAGTAAAAATAAGAACTTTTACTTATAATCCAATTTTTTTTTTTTAATCTTTTTTTATTATGATAAGCAAAAATATATAATTAATGTTATATGCTTTAGTTGTTTAACTTTCTAAGTTTAAGTTATGTAACTGAAATAAAGAAAGCTCGTCAGTTTAAATCAAAATTTTTGTACGAAACTGGAATGAAAGTTTCAAACAAGAAAGCTCATCAGTTTAAGACATTTCAAAAACAATTTGATTTTAAAGAAGAGTTATGAAAAGTTAACCCCTTTTTCAAAAACAATTGATACAATGATTTACTTTGTTATATAATTGTACATTGTTTACATTCTTAAACAAAATTCAATCTTATTTGATTTTTAATTTGCTTTAAAAGAGTCAAAATTTTAGTTGTACTTTGTTTTAGAAAACTGACTTGATCTTTGTTTGTTGGACTTTTCATTGAGTTCGAGTATATTGCTCGGGATTTTACAATCATTTTCTAAATTTCAAATTAATATTCCGCTTGGTTGTTGCTAACAGTGCAACGTGGTTGTTTTTAATAACCATGATTACCAAAAAGAAATGTAATTGGGTGCATAAACCTTTACAAGAAATTCTACCGGCCTCCCATGCCCCGAACGGAAATTATTTTAATAAAAAAATTTATACTTCATAAATGGTTTTCTGCAAACTTTGTGAACGGCCTATGTCCCACCCTAAACATGTTTGATGATGGGTTGAAGGAATTATGAATTATGTTTACGGACATCAGAGCTGATTAACGACTTTAATTGATTTTTTTCCAATAGCTAAAGCTTTCTCAAAAATTGGATAATACTTTTCCTAAAAAGCTTTTATCTTTTGCAGCAGATTTGCTTTAGTTAAACGATATGCTAAGGAGATTTTTTTACTTGTTCAAATTACAATGCAGTATGATACTTTTACTACCTCGATAAAAATCTTACTGAAAAATTTTGTTCACCAGTAAAACTCCCGTAATAAATATTTACTACCATTATGAGATTTTTATTCCCCGCATAAAAATTTACTTTTTTGAAAAATGTATTTTGCACTAATTAATCTTCAACTTGCTTCAGAACGTAAAAATAAACGTTGAATTTTTCTGACGATAAGAAGCGAAAGTGTCTGCACCCCGTTTTGCTGCCGATGCCAATTGGCAAGTGGAAACCTCTAGAGTCAATCATTAAATCTTCTTGCATACAAAGTACTTTGCCGCCGGAAGGGATTATCAACGCTGATGCGTTATATTGGCATAAAAAACAATGTTTGATCAAAAAGCACAATATAAAGGAAAGTTTCGAAAAACCGCGCATCGACGGAAAAGTGACGTAGTCAAGGAATAGCATGAACGGGAAACAACCCAACATTTTGAGTAAACTTGCCTCCAATCACAAATATCATCCACAAAAATGGCCCGCATAAAACCAGGATTATTCCTGAGAGTATAATCCAGAATTACCCAGAAGCAGGCAGTTTTTCGAAATGCTCCACTTTTCTTTGAGTATATTAAAACAACACATAATTACTTTGCTATTTAAGTAACAAAAGAAAACAAAATAACTTACTTGTTACTTACTAATTGAGTAAAGTATATTATTTAAAAGGTAAAAATTTCTTTTTACTTGTAATGGTAACTAGTTTTTTTTCAAATTACTTTTATAAAAGTTGCATATGTTAGTTTTTTATACTTTTACATATAAAAGTAATTTCATATTACAATGCAGTATTCTTTTACTTTGTAAAGTAAATATGACTTTTTTAAAGTCTCATATTTAAGTAAGATTTTATTTAAAAATAATTTACTTTTTTATTTAAAAAGCCAATTGCTTTTCTATGCAATCTGAAATTCGAATTTACTCTTTGAGGTAAATTACTTTCGCATTGCTTCATTTACAAAGTAATTTACAAATGGTAATCCACTCTTTTAGGTTAATCTCTTTTTCTTGTAAAAGTAACTACCATTTTTGCATCAAACTAAGCAAAATTTCCCCTTCCCGAGGCCTTGGTTTTATATTGAAAAACATCGCTTTATGGGTTGGCTTCTCATCAAGAAATATTGTTATTATGCTTTATTTTCCGAGAAAAGCCGAATAGCTTTAGAGAACTTATTTTTTTCCCTTAAACTTCCTATTTTTCCTATAAATACAATTACTTTGTTTTTAAAGTAAACAACTCCTTGTCCTTCTGCTGATTACACATTCAATATATAACCATATTTCACAGAGAAAGTTAAAACACCAAAAAACTAAGGTCCCATTTGGGAATGCTTCGAGGAAGTTGATAGTATTTGAAGGAAAGATTGCAGACTTGAAGCAGCCAATTGAAACTTGTACTGATGATGAAGATCTAGGTGTTGAGGATAAAATGGCTGGGAGCAATTAAGGTGAGCCTCTTGTTGCAGCCACATGCTGGTATTAGCAACCTTCAATCGTAATCAATAAATTTCGAAGTTTGCAAAGTGAAAATTGCAAGTTGAAAATGGGTAAAGACAAATAAGGGTCAATCTTAAAACCATGACATTTATTGTAATTAATGTCTTCAAAAATGATTTTTGAAACTTTGTTAATTTAAAATGTAAGCAGCAGAGTTATGAGAATTAATCATTATTCAGTATTTGACATGAGCTTCGCATCTAAAACTATGTTAACCTTTTATTAAAACCATCTTACAATCTTCAAAATTATAAGTAACCACCCATTCGATATTTTTTTTCTCTTGGTGTTATTTTGTATATTTCAAAAGAATTAATTCATATTTTTGTTGCAGGATGTTTAGTGAAGTGCAAAACGTTTCTGAAGACATCAAAAGATGCTCAGCACATTCCTCTAGAATCCATTAGTCACAACAGAGTAAAAAAAGAATAAGAAAAGAAATCCAGTGGCTTATTGAGAATGAAGGTCAACAAGAAAGTAATTACAGGAAATTTATTACTCCCTTTAACACTTGATAGATTTCAAGTGTTACTCTATCCTGATTTCATTGCGAAAGCCTTTGAAATCAATATTGAGCTCTCCAGGATGTAATCCAAACAAGCTTGCTGAAGTTATTACATATGAAGAAGTGAAGAAGACATTGCCATTTTTAAGAAGTTTTGCCAACCCTGATATCTTTTTCAGTAGTCTCAAAGATTCTTCTGCTGACAAATTTGTCGCCATTCACAAGGTTTTGAAAGAGGTATCTGGCACAATCTTTGAAAGATGCCATCAACTGCAATTATTCATTATCTCTTTCTCGTTTTTGAAATAAAAGGCTTTTGGACCAAACGTATAAGCTTTTTATGGTGGCAATCATAAGTTTGTTGCTGTTTCTAATAAGTTCCACCCTTTTATCGAAGACTAATAAAAGGAGTTTTGCAACAAATTTATCAAATAGCTTATAAAAAGCAAATCAACAATTCTGAATTTGATTAAACTTGACTTGACAAAAAAATAAATTTTTAAGCAGATAGCAATAATGAAGATTACAACTTCCTGCAGCTAAGTTAAAAAAGGGATTGGCAATCGTATTGCTGCAGACCTGACAGAAGCTTCAGCCTTTGAAAAAGAAATTGAAAATTTTTATATAAAGTGGTGTGCAAAATAATAGGCAATAATAAGGATAATGCGTTTATTACATCATATTTATGAATATACTTGACATAAACGCGGGAATGCCAAATACATTTTTAATCTTACTTTCTTATGTATATTGTGTTGTTTGCTGGTGATGTATAAAGAAGTTTGTGCGTGTATTTATTTGATTTTTTATGAACATTTTAATTTAAGTTGTGTAAAATAATAAGTAATGTGTATGTAAAATTAAAATTGTTTACAATAATATTTTAATTTATTTAGTTAAAAGATGAGTTTTGTTAACAGTTATTGTGAAACTTGTTAAATTAAAATGAAAATATTCATTTTTTTAGAAAAAATAAACGAAAATGGGATAAAAAGTAAATGAAAATTGGGACTTAACGTAAATTGTTCGGAAGATAAAAGAAATTTAATCAAAATTTTACGGAACCGGAGTAAAGCTTTGAAAGAAATTTCAAGTTTAACGGACTGTTCAATTATTTGTTATGCAATTTATTTTTAAAAAAAATACCCCCGAAACACGTGGTCGAAAGCGGAAAACATCTAAAAGAGATGACAAAAATATTGCTCTTTATTCCGAAAGAAATCCTTTTGCAACTTCAATAGAAATTGAAACTATTCTTGGCCTGCAAATTGATGCTTCGACAGTTAGAAAAAGGCTTACTCAACAATATGTTAAAGCCAAAGTACCTAAGAAGTGCCCATTTTTATCACCAGATAATATTAAAAACAGAAAAGATTTTGCTAGGTAACAAGTGGGCTAGCCATCTTCAAAATGGCGAAATATTCTTTGGTCAGATGATACCAAAATTAACTTGTTCGGGTCAGATGCTCTGAAAAAATTTGTCAGAAGACCAAAAAGAAAAGAATATGATCCTAGATATACCGTCAAAACGGTCAAACATGATGGTGGAAATATTAAAACATGGGGTTGCTTTTCATATTTTGGAGTAGGTCCCCTTTTTTGGATCAAAGAAAATATGAACAAAGAAATTTATTTAAATATACAGCAGGATGTTATGCTACCCTCCGCAGAAGAAAACCTACTCCGCAAAAAAAACTGAAATCTTGGCCATGAAAAATTTGACGAAGCTCCTTATCAAGACACTTAATCTCTTAACTATCAATCTTCTCTGATCATCAAAAAGTAACTATTAGGGCTATTTGTAAAATTATTGCATTAATAAAACCTCTTTTCAAACATCGTTTTTTTTTTTAAACTGTTTCTAACATTTTGTTTAATTTTGCAATCTCATTACTTTTTTTAAAATGTTTGCTGTGCAAATTCCTCTCTGAAAAATTTAAATATTTTAAAAATACTTTGAATATGCTTTGAAAATAATAAAAACAAAAAATTTTTTAAATTTAAAAAAACATTTTTGAAAAAGCTATTAGTTAAAAAAAAAAAACTTATAAAATATACTTTTTATCGAAATATGAAAGCAAAATGACAAAAAAATACTGTATATAATAAAATAGCATTATTTTATATCGGAATAGTACCACAATAATACTAAATAAAATATATTAAATACAAATTAATAAATAAATCGCTATTTATTTATTTTAAAATTTATCTTTTTCATTTTTATATCCTTTTAAATTTATTCAAACTTGAAAAGTTAACCAGACCAACTTAAGGAACTAAATTATAATTTGCAAACAACTCGTTAACAGTGCTTTACTTGTACCACTTTATCGTATATATACATATATATATATACATATATATATATATATATATATATATATATATATATATATATATATATATATATATATATATATAAATACATTCATACATACATACATACATAGATACATACACACATACATACATACATACATACATACATACATACATACATATATACATACATACATACATACATACATACATACATACATACATACATACATACATACATACATACATACATACATACATACATACATACATACATACATACATACATACATACATACATACATACATACATACATACATACAAACATACATACATTCATGCATACATACATACATACATACATACATACATACATACATACATACATACATACATACATACATACATACATACATACATACATACATACATACATACATATATACATGGATACATGGATACATACATACATACATACATACATACATACATACATACATACATACATACATACATACATACATACATACATACATACATACATACACGTGACAGAATTAGGAAGACTCACTCAAAATCTACATATTTTTAGTTAAGCTTAAACCATCTCGTACACGTGTTTGATCAAGATTTAAGTTCTATACTGAAACCTCATTTAATATGTGCTTGAAACCTTACGAGACACGCATATAAAACCTCAATAAACACGTGTTTGGAACTTTATAAAAAACGTGTCAAACTCCAAAACAAATTCCCGTGAAATCTGCCTGTTCTTGGTTTACGGCTGGATTGTGAAGGATATAAATATGTGTCTATAAGGTTTTAATTCCGAAAAAGAAACTAAATGTGCCGACTGGGTAGTTTCAGTTTGACTAATAGAAATCTTTGCCAGCTTATTCTTTTTCAATCCAAGATCTGGGGACTTTTATCTTAAAAATGAATTTATTTAAAAATGAGTTTTTACGAGTTACAAAAAGTACACTGCCACTCATAAAGGTTTTATTTCTCTTTTTTCGTCAGATATGATCTGGATTATCTATAAACCAACAGTATAACAATTTCTTCTTTCAAAAATTCTTTAAAAAACAACAAAAAATAAATTTTGACCTATATTAGTATTTTGCTTTTTAGGATTTTGAAGTAAAAACAAAATAATTTTTTTCAGATTTTATCAGATTACAGTCTCTATTTCCCAATGCTATAACTTTTAGCTCTGCATTGTGAAGAGCCTGAAGAATATCAGAGACCTGTTTTGTTTCTTCTTCTTTTAAAATCAAATCAGTTCTGAATATATTCACAAGAGCTTTTCCAATAACACTTTTTATTTCTAAGAATAGTTTTAACATGCTGATTAGAGAATTCCATTTTGTTTAAATATCCAGAACAAGCTTAATCTCTTTTCCTAAATCAGCTTTATCATCATCATCATCATCATCATCATCATCATCATCATCATCATCATCATCATCATCATCATCATCATCATCATCATCATCATCATCATCATCATCATCATCATCATCGTCATCATCATCACATCATCATCATCATCATCATCATCATTATCATCATCATCAGGATCAGATTCAGCTTCTTCATTTTCATCATCCTCATTATTTATTAGTTCTTCTTGAGTTGTTTCCATTGCTGATTTTTTTTCTTATAAAGAATATCACAAAATGCAAGATGAATCCCATGGGAATGGCAAAGTTGGTGAATAACCACCATTTCTTGTCCCATTTTCTTCATAACTGAGGCACCATCATTGACACATCAGAAGAAAACAATGATCAAATTCGATTTGAATCATTTCACTTTGTCAGTAACAATAATAACTGCTCTTTCTGAAGGCAATGAACCATTTATTCTAATCATTCTAAGAACAAAGTGATTATTGTCTGAACAATATACAATAAGACACAAGTATCTTCTAGTTCAACCTGAAGTCTACTCACCAAGAGAAATTGAAAATCTTTCTCCATTTATTTTTTTTTTGCTGAAGCTCGTGATTAATTTTTAATTTCATTGAGTTTGCATAGTTCATAACAATTGCCTTTATAGAATGTCGATCATCAAAGATTTTTTTCCAGGTTGACAACTGGTCCACTTCTCTCCAACAAAGTAGGCTAGATTTTGTTCACAATATAATCAGCTAAAACATTGGGCCTGTAATCGGGAGACTTTAAAAAGTAAATTATTGGTGAGGTTTTAATCTTTTTAAATTTTTGATTCTATTTTTAAGATCAATATTTCATAAAATCCGAAAAAAACTGCAGTAGCAAGCAATCCTTTCTTATATTGTCAATATTCAAGTTATATTAACACGTTTTCGAATGGAAACTATTATGAAAAATATTTAATAAACAAGGTAACGGTAATCAACCTGTTTGGTGGAGGATGAAACTATTAATGTTGCAAGTAAATTTTTAAGGTTGCAAGGGTAACAAAGTTTGCAGACCAACACACAACCAATATAAAATATCATTATGATAAAGATGATAAAGATTTAAAATATCTCTGCACATTTAACAAAAATTTGAAATTTTTCAAGGAACTTTGATTCTTTCTTCAAAAATATTTCTTCCCCGCTGCAGAAAAGCAGAAATTTCAAAGGAATGCAGAAATTTTGGAGTTTTCCTTTAAAAGACTATTTAACTCTTGTACGCAACAAAATCATAGAGAATCGTTTGATAATCTGAGAAAAACACTCCCTCTCACACTAATCCAAAATTGGTCCCAACCTCAATTTTGAGGACCTAAAAAACGACCGATGGGGCATTAATTTGCAAGGTCTTAGAAATCACCAAATATAAAAATTAAAATCTAATCTCTATAGCCAAAGGAGAAAAACACAGTTAAAGTTTTATAGCATTTTGCGCTGCTGATCGCACTTAGAGCCCCGTTTATAGTTTTTAAAGTAGGAATCTCGCCTTTGAAAAAACGGCCAAAATATAGGAGCTTTTTGTCAAGTTATAGCCAACACATACAGTATGTGCCAAAATTGTCACCATGTTTGAACAAAGAAATATTTTATATTTTTTTTTAATAGAAAAGCTGTGAAAACAAATGAAATTTTAGTTTTATCAATTAAATTTAAGACTTAGGTAACTAATAATATTGCTTTTTGTTAAATTTAGAAGATATTGAATTTTTTTTAAAACTTTTATGTGAAGAGCTAATGGTGACAATTCTGTCGCGAATGAAAGCAATTAACATATTTGCCCACAGTTAATTAGGCATGCGACATAAATAAATAGCCTTATGACTAAAATGATCGAGTTATCAACTATTCACAGATTTTTAACGATTAAATATCATTTAAAGTTTGATTTTGTTTACAAAACATAAAAAAATTATTGTTATTATCATCATTAGGAAAATAAATCTTGAATTAGAAAAAAATATTGTGGTAAGGCTTAAATCCGGACAATCTTATCGTGAAATCGCTGCTGAGTTCGGAAAGTCTCATAATCTCATATATAAAATCAAATTGCGCAATAATTTAGAAGTAAACAAGCCTAAAAGTGGTCGAAAGAAAATTTTTACACCAAGAGACCAAAGAACAATCACTCGTTTAATTGCTTCTGGAGAGTCTAAAACTGCAAAGGATTTTACTAATTTAATGAATAACAGCTATGGGACTCATACTTCAGTGCGGACAGTCAATAGAGAGCTCGAAAGAATTGGTTTTCAATCCAGAAGAAAGATCAAGAAGCCGTTGTTAGTTTCTCGTCACCGCAAAGCTCGTTTAAATTATGCTAAACTTCATGCACACATGACTTTTGTTGACTTTTATGACTGGATTTGGACAGATGAAAGTAAAACTAATATGTTTGGATCAGATGGTATAAGATTTACTTGGAGAAAGCCTAATTCACCATTAAGTGCTCAAGATTTTACACCAACCGTTAAATATGGCGGAGAAAAACTCTTATTTTGGGGATGTTTCTGTGCTCGTGGAGTCGGTGAATTAGTGAAAATTAATGGAATAATGAACGCTGATGACTATATCAACATCCTAAAGGTCGAATATTTCAAGTCCCTTCGAAAATGGGGCAGAACTGTACGTAATACGATGTTCATGCAAGACAACGACCCAAAAAGCAATATTTTCAGTTAGCTAAGTCTTAAATTTAATTAACAAAACTAAAATTTCATTTTTCTTCACAGATTTTCTATTAAAAAAGATATGAAACATTTTTTTGCTCAAACATGGAGACAATTTTGGCACATACTGTATATGTAAAGAGTTTTTGATGTTTTTTAAAATATTTTGATATTTTTTAAACCCCTAAAGTGAAAAAAACAAACAAAATAGATTTACAACGGGGCTCCAAGTGCGATCAGCAGCGCAAAATAATATAAAACTTTAATTGTGTTTTTCTCCTTTGGGTATAGAGATTAGATTTTAATTTTTATATCTGGTGATATCTGAGACCTTGCAGATTAATGCCCCATCGGTCGTTTTTTTGGTCCACAAAATTGAGGTTGGCACCAATTTTGGAAAGGTGTTCTCACAATGGAACATTTGTCAGAGCACATAATAAGCTGAAATTTGTTTTATAGATTTTTAAAAGTTTTACAGAAAAGATAATGATAATAAAAAAAAAGATCTTGAACGTGTCTACGTTTGTGTATGTAAGCATCAATTGGACTTTATAGGCAACTAACTAAACGAATACACTAATTGAAGACACTAAAGTCATCAAACTACAATGCGTTTTAAACTGCAAAGGTTTTTCATCAAAAAAGTCATTGGAGGATTGTTTACTCTGTAAATGAATATCATCATTTTTTATTTTTCTTTCAGCAAGTTGTCATTAAACCGTTTACCTTTTAAATATTCTTTAGGTAAAAATGCTATAAGCACGAGGCATCATAATTGTACATAAGTGTTAAAAGATATCATGGCTGTCATTAAAGCAGCCAGTTGCTTTTTCTTATTTTATTATTGTAATCCCTTAGTTGAAAATCATGCTGTATTGTAGGGCATATAACCGGTTTTTAAAAACCGGTTATATATATATTAACCGGGTATATATATATTATTGTATATATATATATATATATATATATATATATATATATATATATATATATATATATATATACAGTTTTTTTACTTTAGAAAAAAAATTGTAATTGGTTTTATTGTCGGCGGTTTTTGCGGTTTTTTTAATCAATCTAATGAAAAATTTAATTGTTTCTGCTGCACTTTTATTAGAACAAATAACTAATTGTAAATTTTAATTGGATTTTGGCAATCCTTTGGTTTCTGTTTATGCCATATTTGCGGTGCTGCAGCATGAATTGAAGTATGATTTGAAGTCAAAAACATTTTTCCAACGTGGTTTAAAAATATCCTTCACGGAAGAAATAAAGATTCCCCCATTTGGAAGCACTTTTTACACTGCAAATAGTTGGAGCAGGCCAAGTGCAAGAAATGTGACAAAGAGATGAAGAGCAAAGGAGGATTTATTAGTGAAATGAGAGCTCGTTTGAAGACAAAGCATGACATTGACTTGTCTACGATTACTATCTCGGCGGAAAAAACAAAAAAACTCTCTAATATTGACAACTTCTTCAAAGCAGAAAAAGATTTCCTTTCAGTGGTTTTGTCAGAGCTAGTAGCTTGTGAATGAATTCCAGTTCGAGTCCTGTCAAAAAGCCAGAGATACAAGGTTCCTGCTGATGCAAATGCAATTTTAGCTATTATAATAAAGCATGGGGTAGAAATCAAAACTCTCTTCAAAAAACAATTTCAGGATCTAAGAAATTCGAATCATCTTTTTAGCTTAACTCTAGATGAATACACTTGTATGCAAAATCTGCGTTATATGAATAACAACGTTCATGTTTAGGATCGTCATTGAAATTTTGGCTTGGTGATAATCTTTGGATCTAAGCCAGTCGAAAAAGCAATAGCTGTCGTGAAGAAAAAGCTTGATGAGTTTGGAATTGATGTTGATTCTGATGTTGTGGCTGCAACCTCTGACGGAGCTTCAGTGATGGTAAAATTTGGCAAATCCATTCCTCAAATTCACCAATTATGCTTTGCACATGGCAGTCATTTGGCCGTTTGTGAAGTCCTTTGTAAATATTTGGAACTAATTGCAGATGACTTAACGATTGGTGATGATGCAATATCTGATGTTGAAATAAGTGATGATGATGATAATTATAATAATGATGGGTCTTTACAGTAAGTATGATTTGCAGGGTCAATTAAACATAACATTGTATTTCTTATCCTAATCCTAATTAAAGTATTCAGGTAAACGATGAAGATGTCTAACTTCTTGAGGTTCGACAAAACATTCCAAATCTTATTTCCAAAGTGAGGAACTGTATTTGACTGTTTCGTAAAAATCCAGTTAAAAATGAAGATGTACTGCAGAAACACTTAAAAGCTGAATTTATAAGAGCATATATGCTTATGCTTGATTCCAAAACAAGATGGAACAGCTTAGTAGACATGATAAAACGCTTTGTTAAACTTAAGAAGTCAATCAAAATGTATTTGATTGAATTATCAAGTGATATTCACTTCTCTGATGAAAAATTCACTGAGTTAGAAGAATTAATTGCTGCCCTGTGAAGATTGGAGCTGATGCCCTTAGCAGACGGGATGCAACCTTGATAAGTGCAGATGAAGTAACAAAATTCATTTATCAACAATTGAATATGCAAAAATCCTTTTCAGCAAAGAGCTTTTAGCATCATTTATTAAGCGTATAAAGCAGAGAAGAAATTTGGAAGTCATGGCTGTATTGTTATATTTAACTAATCCTGATGTTTTAAAACCAAAGTCCTGATGTATTTGGGATTCCATAAGTAAGGCGAGGTAATCTGGCCAAAATAGGTACTAATATTTTTTGCCGATTGTTTGAAAAAAATTGCAATTCTGAAGAGAACAATCAAGATTTACCCCATAATGAAATTTAGATATGTTTTTTAATGCTTTAAAAGGTTAATGTGTCTTCAGCGTAAAGGCAGAACGTTCATTTTAAGCAAGTGGTTAGTTTGTGATTAAGCTTAGGACTTAGAAGCTGAAATAATGATAATTTTGATATATTTTGTATGATGAGACTATATTATTTGTTAAATAGAGACAAAAAAAAGTATAAGTTTCTTTTGTTAATACAGTATTGAGATTATCAATGTTAAATAAATATAAATAACACCCTTTTTGCTTGCGTTTTCAGCCTAAAAATTAAACAGTAAAAAACCGGATTTTAACGGTTTTTTTTTTAAAAAAACGGCGGTAAAAACCGGTTTTTGAGAAAGAAAATGGTTTTTCCGCGGTTTTTACAAACGAATGCAAGATCATTTGTAATCAGCGTGAAAATTAAAAAATAATTTTAACGCTGATTACAAATGATCTTGCATTCGTTTGTGATTTTTAATTTCCAGTCAACAGCGAATAGTAGTGCTAGATGTTTGAAATTCTGAGAAAATGAATTTTAATCTTTCGGTTCTTTATCGTTCTCCGTAAGATTAACACTAGATAATGACGTTATACTAACGTAAAATTCTGATGTTAGATTAACGTTATACTAACATAAATTTAAGTTGGAAAATTATTGGCGTTTTATATTAACGTAAAATATTGATTGTAATTGTTTTTAATATTTAATGTTAATATACTGTTATATTCATATAACCCTGCCGAAGCCTATGGCTTCGTGTCATGGTTATTATATGAATATAGCCGTTTATAAACGGTTTATATATACCTTTAATGTTAATATACTAGCATTAAATGTTTAACACAATTACAAGCAATATTCAACGTTAATATAAGGGTTTCTAATCCCTCACAAGGGTTTAGAAAAACAATTTCGGGGATACTCAAACTAAAAATACAATAAATGTTTTTAAAGACTTTATTTAAAGAAGTATTATGTAACCTCAAAATTATTTGTGCTTCCGTCGAAGACTCGTACATTACCAGGATGACTTCTAAAATACAACATGGGATACTGTTAATGGGATGTTAAAAAAACAGTTAAAAATACATTTTTCTTGTAACTGACTAGTTGTTTGATTTTTTCTTAACCCTAACTTTCAAGATTCAAGACTAAGATGTATCTAATTATACAAAACAAATGTAATAAAGAAGAGATAGATAGAACAATATTGACATATTTAGATCTTCATTATCATCACTCATAAGAACCTCAGAGTCTAGATCAGAACTCTCAGTTACAGAGGTATCTTTATGATCAAACACACAAACAAAAATCGTTATAGTTCTCAATTTCAATGTTTTGGAAATCAATGCTACTCTCCACTTCATTAATATTGGATTTGATATGCAATAAGTTGTCAATTTCTTCATTTACAAGAAGATTGTTTAGGGCTCGATTACTTTACCACCATTCCCTCAAGTATTGATTTTTCTCTTGTTTATTCATTTTTATTATTCTGAAATAAACCTAAATTTTAGTAGTTTTTACAATAACAAGATGATAATAAAAACTGAACATAATAAAAAAATAAAAAATAAGAAAACATAAATTTTTAATAATAATAAAAAGGTAACTACATTTATTCGAAAAAAGTTTTTTACTTGCTAGCTCATTAATCTCATGCAGTTAAATGTTTCTATCATAGTTAAAATCATACAGCTAAATGTTTTTATAATAATTAAAATCATGCAGTTAAATTTTTGTATCATAATAAAATCATACAGCTAAATATTTGTATAAAAATTAAAATCATACAGTTGAATGTTTGTATTATAATTAAAATCATACAGTTAAAAGTCTAATCAAATATTTTATTTTATTTCAAGCTAGTTTTTATTTTATCCTAATTAACTAATAAACATAGCTAATAAACTCAAGCAAGTGTTTTTTATTATTATATAGTAATAATTATTAGTAATAATTGCCCTGAAAACAATTTTTGGAAAGATAATAAAAACACTTGCTTGTGTTTATTTGCTATGGTTTTTAGGATAAAATAAAAACTAGCTTAAAATAAAATTTAAAAATAAAAATCAGGTATTACAAGTTTTTCAAGAATGAAATTTAAGGTTAAACTTTAGTTTGGAAAATAATTTAAATTGTTTTTTTTTTCAGTTCAATTACTATGTTATGTTAACTAAAACACAACTAAATGAATAAACAAATAAATATCAAAAATGTGAAAATACAAGATGATTATAGGCATAGTACATACTATAGATACACAAGAAGAAACTAAACAATAATAAATAAAACTGTGTAACAATTTCTTGCATTCTCTTTTTGCTGGCATTTATTGATACCAATGGAGAGACCTTTCCAATATTTGCAATCTGATCGTATATTTGAGCTTTTGTTGAAGATTCTCTATGCTTTTTACAAATGAAAATTTTGAAATAAATTTTTATCGACTAACTTTATAATTTGATTTCTTTTTAACACTTAATGCATAACAGATGCTCAGTGAAGATATATGAAAAATAATCTTCATGTTTCTTATTAATAATATACTTACGTTGTTTGTCAAAATATAAGCAATGCAAGCAGTTTATTGAAATTGATTTTTCACAGCTAACTTGATTTTAAAATATTATAATATATTGCTCAGAGTGAGTAACTATCAGATTCAAAATAACATCATAGCAGATTTAATTGGATGAGCATTAGGCTCCTACCAATTTGATATTTGTTTGTAAATTCCTTGCATCAAAAGTAAAATACTAGACATATAACTCACATTTATTATAAAAAATCTAAACTTAGCTGTAAATTTGGATTCAACTAAAGGAATATAAAATAGTAGCACAACTCTTTAAAATTTAAAATGAGATTAAAAGAAGAAAAATTGTAATAATGAATACTCAAATACAAATGTTACATCATTGTTTGAACATTTCAAATAATTGGATACAAACTTATATTGTGGAAATTCAAAAAATTAAAATTTGAGCAAATTTAATAATATCGAGCTAAAAATTTAAAGTTTATCTGAAAACTAGTACATTCAGAAATAGTTGTAATATAATAATTTAAGAATAAAAAATTATTCAATATCATGATAAAACATTCTGTAGTTGTGTCATTGTGTAATTAATTGTGCACAAGGAATATGTAGTTCAATGACTATATATGGCTCGTTGTGCCTAATTCATTGTGCATTATGAATTCAGAAATGATATTTAAATTGTAAAAGCGGATTAACGTGATGATGAAATATATAACAGACACAGAATTTAGTCGTCGTGATATAACAAGCTATTTTGGCCGTATGACACTAATGATGAAAATGACGGAAGAAACACATGGCACAAGTTAGTCACTGTGTATTAAGTTAAATAAAAAGAATGGTACATGTTCGGTTTTGCAGTGACCTTAAAAACCAACCACAAATTGGTACTCAGCATGACGGTAAGGAAAATGAGATTTCAAAAAGAAGTGAAAAAAATAGTGAAGAAGAGAACAATGCTGAAGAAGAATTTGATGAAAGGCTATTAAAGAAGAGGAAGAAGAGTCGGTAGAGTCGATTGAGTATGAAGAGTTGTCAGAGTATGAAGAGTCGATATAGTATGAAGAGTCGTTAGAGTACGAAGAGTCGGTAGAGTACGAAGAGTCGGTAGAGTACGAAGAGTCGGTAGAGTACGAAGAGTCGGTAGAGTACGAAGAGTCGGTAGAGTACGAAGAGTCGGTAGAGTACGAAGAGTCGGTAGAGTACGAAGAGTCGGTAGACTACGAAGAGTCGGTAGACTACGAAGAGTCGGTAGACTACGAAGAGTCGGTAGACTACGAAGAGTCGGTAGACTACGAAGAGTCGGTAGACTACGAAGAGTCGGTAGACTACGAAGAGTCGGTAGACTACGAAGAGTCGGTAGACTACGAAGAGTCGGTAGACTACGAAGAGTCGGTAGACTACGAAGAGTCGGTAGACTACGAAGAGTCGGTAGACTACGAAGAGTCGGTAGACTACGAAGAGTCGGTAGACTACGAAGAGTCGGTAGACTACGAAGAGTCGGTAGACTACGAAGAGTCGGTAGACTACGAAGAGTCGGTAGACTACGAAGAGTCGGTAGACTACGAAGAGTCGGTAGAGTACAGTGATAGTGAAGAAGAGAGTGCTTTA
Source organism: Hydra viridissima (assembly GCF_058129835.1). Classification (NCBI taxonomy): domain Eukaryota; kingdom Metazoa; phylum Cnidaria; class Hydrozoa; order Anthoathecata; family Hydridae; genus Hydra; species Hydra viridissima. The sequence goes on along the minus strand of NW_028324312.1, from coordinate 10,664,477 downwards.
AGGTCTAAACTGGTTTTTGTTAGAAAGAGCGATCTAGAGTGTAGCTATTCAAGAGCGTGAGCGAATAGGATAGAGGAAAAGTTTCCGAATAGATAAGCAGACTTTGTGATCTAGAGATCAAGGGGTGTTGTAGTTGCGTCATTGTGTAATTCATTATGCACAAGGAATATGTAGTTTAATGACTATATATGGTTCGTTGTGCCTAATTCTTTGTGGACAATGAATTCATAAATGATATTTAAATTGTAAAAGCGGATGAACGTGATGATGAAATATATAACGGATACAGAATTTAGTCGTCGTGATATTACACATTCTATAACATTAAGAAAAAAATCTTTTCCATAAATTATAGAACAGGTTTTGACAACAATAAAAAATCAAATCTTTATAATCGACATTTTACTACCTTTTATTAAATCTTTTATCAGCGATTCAAAGTTTTTACTATTTGTACGCTGTTTAAAAATATTTTTTCAAAATTCCTCATTTGTCTTTTAAAAGACAATACAAACCTTTAAACTGGGGTAATTACCTTCGAACTAATTATATTTAAACAAATTATATTTAAAACTATATTTTCTATCTTCTCTTACGCCATCTTTAAGAAGAAAGAAAAGCGAAAAATTACGGTAGGTTTTTTTTATAGTTAGCAGAACTACGTTAATATTTCTTTGTTTTTTTACGTTGTCTTTTCGTTAGCTCAACATTAGAATGTTACGTTAATATTTCTTTGTTTTTTTAACGTTGTCTCAACGTTAGCTCAATGTTAGAATATTACGTTAAAAAGATTACGTTTACACATTGTTAGATTAGCATTAAGTAACGTAAAACGTTATTTTAACATAAATGCAACGTAAATACTACTTTGTGTGTCGGCTGGGATGCTATTTAAATGATGTGACGGCGTGTGAAACTTATGCAACAATAAATTCACAAAATTCACCCATAATCTTTTTCAAGACACTTAAATTTTTTTTTTTTTAATAATATTTTTTATCAATTGTAGATTTTTCAAATGGTTTGAATGACTGCAAACTAAATCTTGATCTCGTATTGATCGATAGCACTTTGTAGGGTCATTTACTTTTTCAATTTAAAACCTGATGTTAGGCAGAAATTCTGTTTACATCACCATTCTTTTGAAATAGTAATCTCTTAAGATGGTTTTCCAAGAAATAAATTTTTTTTTGTCAAATTGAATTTTTTTTTTTCAGAATATTAAATAAAATAGTTCCAATAGCGAAATTTATTTACTAGTTATGCAAAAAAATTGGAATTTCTGAAATTTTTTATAAAAAACATCAAATTTTAGCCGAAAAAGGCATTAAACTGTACACATGGATGAAACAAGAAAACTCAAAGATAAGTTATCTTTTTCTTTCGAAATTTTGCGCAAATAATCTTGCTTATATTGTCTAGTTCCTGAACTAAAATGAAGTTCATTGCACAAGTAGAAAGGCCAATTATTAAAATTTGCTATAACTTATACCACTTTTCAAGGGGTCTACATGAAAAAATCACGAACAATGAGTAATAACACTGTAAATAGAGCACCTTATGTCTTGATTTTAGTTCAGCCTCCAGATCTAAGTTATAACTGTAAATGCTGAAAATTTCAGCTCCATATCTTAAACCGATCTGGAAATATCTTGTTCCACGTAAAGGTAAAAAGCAAAAAATGACATATTGAGAAAACAGCATCTCAAAAATATAAAGATAAAAAACAGTCTAAAAACTTCCAGAAGCATACGATTTTTTAGCTTCAAGTTCTTGTTCTTTATCAAACCACCCTTATATAATCCCCTTAATTGAATTCTTCTTTTTTTAATAAAAGTTTTTTCTTTTCCGGTTACAGTCTTACCACTGTGTGGTATATTTAGATACTCAAAAACGCGTTTAAGACCAGATGTTCCTTCATTAAAACTCAATATAGCTGAATTCACTCCGATTTCAAGGGTAGCTTTCTTCACAAACACATTTTTGGGACACCTAGACCAAATTACATTATTGATCCCTTCTATACAATTTTGTGTTTCTCCATGAACACATTTTTTAAATAATTGGTCATCACTTAAATCATTGAAATCACTTAATATAATATCATGAACCCATTTAGGTAGATTAACTTTTGGTTTATAATTGTCATTTCCCTGGTCATCTTCTAATTTGTTCCACTTACACCAACTTTCAGGTCCTACAGGACATAAAACATGGCGTTGTGATTGACTGTTGAAATTGGTACAGTGAAAAAGTACTGCTCTAATGTTCTTTTTCATTTGGTATATCCTTTGTGTATCATTTAATTTGCAATTTTTAGCAGTTTTCCAAAATAGTTCTGGATGATATTCACTGCCCTTTCTGCCAGATTATTTTTTCCAGTTAACTTTAGCCCTCCATGTTTCTCTTTACGACGATTACGGAGACGGGTTCCAATTCTTTTCTGAATGTGTCCAATGCACTCTAACTTTTCTGGTTTGATATCATACTCAGTGTAAGGATCACTTGCTACTACATAATTAAAAGAAGAGGAGTCCCCATCTCCAAGATAGTACTTATATATGAGTCCATACAATTCCAATGAGCGTTGAAAGATATTAAGTGCACCAATCCTTTCCATTGCCCCTGACAAGTTCGTGTGGTTTAAAGAACAATTGTGATTGTTTTCCAGTTTTCATATTTAGAATGTTGTTTTCTGTTGAACCAAATTTGACACCCTCTGCAATACTTGCTTAATACATCTGCATCAACACATCGACCGCTACTTATAGCAGTAACTACACCATTAAGAGAAGAATGTCCTCGTTTCTGCCAAGTACCATCAAGAGAAACCTGGATTAATCGAACACCGGTAGTGGATTTTTCAACAGCATTTGCTTTAATTTCATTTGCAGCAAACTTCATACAATCTTTAGCAGCAGGATCATAAGCAGCTTTAATCAATTTATGATTATGTTGAAAAGCATTTACATTCATGTAACTTATATTTGTAATATAAGCGAAACGACTCATAGGTTCATGCCCTTGACCAATCTCACGAAAAGCAATAATCATTCTTAAGTTAATATCAAATGCACTCCTGCCTTTACTTTGTGTGCTTTTGTCCGCAGTATTACTTGTAAAAGTGCACCATTCATATGAACATGATGTGCATTTGATTTTCAAACTGTGTGAAAATCCCATCCTCTTTGAATCATCATTTTGTATGGTTATTCCATTTTGACAATCTGGGCAGCTACCAACTTGCATTAATATTTCTTTGAGAATAGGAAAATACATAATTAAATTAAAATCATCTGAACACTGTTTTTCATTCAATTTAAATTTGCTAAGCTTTTTAGCACTACATGATTTTTTTAGTAAAGTTGTTGTTACTACTTCGGTTTTTTTTCCTTTTTGGAACTTGTTCCCAGCGAATGTCTTCTTCACTTTTCTTAAATGATTTTTTTTATTTCCCATTACTTTTTATATTAGCTATATTTAAATAATAAAAGAACTAAAATCCGTAAACAACTTCATTAGTAAAGGTAAACATAAATATAACGTTTTGTCATTTATTCATCTCTTATATAATACTGAAAGTAAATGTAGTTTGTTTATTTTTTTTAATCTACGGTATAGAACAGACTTAACCATCATACTAAAATTTAATTTTTTGAAAAGTATGCCAAGTATACAAAAATTAGTCCAAAACAAGAAAGAAAAGTGTGTTGATAGGGGCAGTTGCTATGGAAAATTATTTTAACAACCTCGTTTAAATCTTAAAATAAACCGTTTGTGTTTATTTTTCTGAAAAACAGATTTCAGAAATGAATTCAGGGATAATTAAAACAATCTGAAAATTTGAAAAATTTGAACATTATAAACTTTATTTCCTGGTAAACCACATTAATGCTAGATGAATAAATTTTTTTTCTTGTGACACCACCTAATATATTAAAATCTCAAAAATTTTTATTTTTCAGCTGGGCTTAAAAATAAAATTATTTATTTTTTTTCTCAAGACGAAGTTGAATAAATGTTGCTAAACTAACTGAGTATAATTTTTTAGTTTTACGAAAAGCTCATAAATGGAGTCTTTTTTTTTTTTTTTTCATTTTTAAAGAAAGGTTTCTTGCTTCTTGCTGTTCAAAAAAATAGCAACATGAGTTTAGATTAAGTAAACAATTTCCTTTTTTTTCTTGAATCAATCTAGTGAAACTTTACAAATGAAACTTTCAAATTTTTGAAAAACAAATTTTGAAAATTAATCTAAATTGAGCGCCCTCATAAAACGTTTTATCTTAAAACTTGAAATCCAATTACGTAATCGCACAAATTCTCCGAACGCTAGTCTCGTTTTTCTCGAATCGATTCAAATAGAAAAACGTCTTTCGCGTAGAGGTTAATAACGCACTTTTATTAGTCGACGTATTATTTGGATTCAAAAAAGAACAGAAATGGCTTTGCGGTATTTCATTATATTCACTATTTGGATACTTCATAAGTCATTTTTGCCGTGCACTTGTCTAAATGATGACACTGCTCTGCACGAGGTACACAAATCTCCAGATTGCAAGACACTTCTGCAAAGAATCCCTGTAGAAAAAAAGAACTGTCAAAATGTATACGGGAAGTCCACCCAGCTAACACAAAACGTTCAAGAAACGTTCGCAGAACGTTAAAAACGGTTGGCCACGTTTTAAGAACGTTCTAAGAACGTTTTTAACGTTCTTTGAACGTACTTGAACGTTTTGTGTTAGCTGGGCAGTTTCTGCGTTGGATACTGTTCTTCTATAACTTCCACTTACAGTGACGTTGTTGGTTTTTATACCCAATGCACTGTATGTAAACCCTAGGCCATGAAAGTAAAAGAGGTGAAGCTACAATGTAATTTTGGGAAAAGGATCCGCTACAAAAAAGTTCGTGTCGTTTCTACAGTGGTCGGCCATCACATTAGGACCACACTTTTTTTTTACAATTTATTTCAAATATGTTGCTTAAACCCGCATATGAGAAAATAAATATAATATATTTTTTTGTTACATGTCAATTTCTTTCTATTCTTAGTAATATTTAATAAAAATTTATAAATTGGCAACTCTGGCTGTCAGCAATCACCTGTCATAATCAAATTGGTGCATATTGGACAATTTAAGGTTATTTTTAGTTGTTAGTTTGATTGAAGTTTAAATATGATTTATTTTGATTTCAAGCATCTGTGATTTATTTAATTAATTACTTTTTTTGAACTTAATAATAATCAGTAAGTCATTAATTTTAAATAAAGGATTTTATATTTTTTTTCCTGTTTATGGAAAGACACCAAATAGTAGTCTTTTTTAAAGTTATTAGTTTAAATTTTCAGCTAAGGGTAAAAAATGTGATATGACAACAACAAAAGTTAGTCAAATTAGATGTCTTTTACAGAATACAAAATATTCTCAGTGAAAAGTTGCACAAATTGTAAAGGTTTCTCACCAAACCGTAATGCGAGTGAGAAAAAAAATTGATACAGGGGAAGAGTTTGGCCCAAGGAGACCAACTTCTAAACGAAAGACAACACCAAGAGCGGATCGTATTATCCGGAATATATGCCTGGAAAACAGAAAAAATCCACAAAATGTATTGACTAAGCTTATCCATGAAGCTGGTATTGCTGTGTCAGACCGGACCATTCGCAGAAGGCTGAAGGAAGAGGGATTGATGTGTCATCGCCCAGCCAAGATACCAAAACTGACTACACTCATGAAAAAAAAGAGACTGGAGTGGGCTCGAAACTATCGTCACTGGTCTGTTGAGGAATTGGAAAAAGTATTTTTAAATATGTTCATAAATATTATAATTTAAAATAAGCATTAATTTAGATTTGCTTCTCTGATGAATCAACTTTTCAAGTAATGATGGACAAAACAGCTTTTGTTCGTCGTAGAACAAACGAAAAGTTTCATCCTGACTGCATTGTGGAAACAGTCAAGCATCCAGCTTCAGTAATGATGTGGTCTTTCATTTGTGGGCAAGGAGCAGGGCGTCTCAACAAAGTAGTTGGCACAATGAGGCAGGACCAGTATAAAGAAGTTCTGGAGAACCAGTTGCTTCCTCAAATGGCAGATTGGTCTAAAAATGTCAAAAAAATTCAAAAGAAGTCCAAAAATGTCAAAAATCTTATATTTATGCAAGATGGTGCAATTTGCCACACAGCAAAAAGTGTTATGGCTTTTCTAAAACAGAAAAAAGTAGATGCATTGCCATGGCCAGGCAACTCACCTGATCTTAACCCCATAGAAAACATTTGGGTAATAGTAAAGCGAGATGTTGGAAAAAAAATTCTTACTAACAAGCAAGATCTTATGGAATATATCATCAGGATCTGGCACAACAACCCAGAGTTGACAGAAACTATAAAAAGTTCAATTGCAAGCATGCCACGACGAATCGAAGCAGTTGTTGCAAATAAAGGCGGTTTTACAAAATATTAATACTTAATATATATTTTATATAATTTATTGTAATAACCAATAAATATTCAAAATGTTTAATTTTATTTGTTTATTTTTCATCAAGTATAACTTTATAAATAAAGGAACAAGCTTTAAATTACACCATTATTTTTCTATTTGCCAAAAAATTTATTTTTACACGATATTTACAAAAACTTACAGCTGGTCCTAATTTGATGGCCGACCACTGTAATTGTTCATGTGTTAAGGTTCCTTGCGGCATAACAGGTGCTAATTTTACTGCCTCAAACAAGAGTGAGACAGTATTTTGAAACAAATTGCACAAATTGTTCCTCATATTGCATTATTTGGACTTGAGTTTGTAAACATCTGTTGCACTTTTTTTAAGATCCTGTATTTCTGTATCCTATATTTTTGGAAACACTTGTGATTATGATTGAGATGTGATCAGTTATCTAAAAGAGCAATTTTTAAGAAGTATTTATAACTGGTATTTATAACAGATATTTCTAAAAAGTATTTATGAGGCATTTAAGAGTATTAGAAGACTTTTTAAGAAGTGTTTATTAGAGGTATTTACAAAACGCATTTACATGAAGTATTTATAAGAGATGTTTATAACAGGCATTTAAAAAAGGTGCTTAAAAGAGGTCTTAAAAGCTTAAAAAGGTCAAACTATTTTACAAAAATTTATGATTCAAGCATCAATTCTTCAATAAAAGAGTGTAAAATTCAATTAATCTGAGCCTCGGTGAAGCAGAGTTCAAATTTATTGAGTTCTATCTATTCCAAACCGGTTCAGCAATAATGTCAGAAATGTATTAGTGTTTAAAAATAGTTAGTTCAAAATCTTTTGATAGTTGAAATCCTTTTTTTTTTAATTGTTGACATCCTCCTCTTGCTGATAGCTGACATCCTCTTTTTTCTGGTAGGTGACTTCCTCCTCTTTCTGATAGGTGACATTCTCGTGTTTCTGATTCCAGTATTATTGATTTCAGTAGAAATACCAGTCCAGTCTTCATTAGTTATCAGTTTGTCAGTTGTCATTACTTTATCTTCTTTTTATTGACCCTTTTTCTTTTATAGTTCATTTTTAGTGTTGAGTTCCAATCAGGATGTGTCTTTTCAAACAGTTTTACAAACTTACCTAAAAACGTAATAGTATATACATTTTAACTATATACAGATAATATAAAAGTAAACAAAATAGTCATGTAAGAGTTGAAAGAAGACTCTTTTCAGTTGGACAGGATATTATACGTTCACAAAAAATATCTTACGGTTTTTATTTCAATAAAAACGAATACATTAGCATTAAGTAGCCAGAACAAATATGATCAGAACAAACTCTATAGTGACTTGTTTCAATATCTTCAAGTTTAATAAAATGTTTTTTATTCCAATTCGTGTTAATTTTAGACCTAAGAAATCAAATTCTTAGAAGTGCAAGAGGTAATTCTTTTCTTCTTAACAAGAATTCATTTCTGAATTTTCAGTATTCATTTAAGTATAGATTTCTTTTTATAGAACCATTGATGAGCTTTTATCTTTTTGCATCTTTTTTTTTATTAAGAAAGTTAGAGTTGAATCTATAGACACATGTTTAATAAAATACTGAATAGTGCTCCACAACAAGAATACGCCCATGTTATGATATTATACAAAAGCACGAAACGAAACGTAATGGTATCCTTTTGAACTGCAAAACGACATGCACGATTATTAATATTCATTAATGACAATGCGCAGCCGCATGAGATAAAGCTATGCATCACAAGACTGGAACAATTGAATATAAAGTATTAATTCAAATCCATGCATGATTATAAATTATCATGAGAAAGAAGCATACATGCAAGATCACATTAGATCACAAAATATTCAAATCATATTGATTGACATAAGCGTTCATTTATTTTTTCGTTATTAAATTGTTTACTTTGGTTATTGCATTTGTCTTTAAATACTGTCTTCTGGTATTAAAAATGTTCTTTGAATGTTGGTGTGGTTCCATAGACGAAATATAAACATTTTGGCGCATACTATAGTTTGTTTTTATTATATTTGTTTTTTACTATAAATGTTTAGTAAATATTATCTAATTTTAAAGAAAAAAATCTGAAAACTTAAAAAAAAAGCAGAGTTGTAGGTTTGGAAGCTGTCGTGACCTGCAATTATAGAGCAAGTTGTAGTTGTAATGATACATTTCCTTCTCATAAATCTTTTTTTGTAAAGTTGTATTTAAAAGTTATGTTTGGAATTTCGGACTGGAAACCGCAAATTCATCAAACTTTAGACAAAAAAAAAACTTCCAGAAGGAAAAAATGAAATTGAAATATTACGAGTGATGATATGCTTACTCCATGATTGTTTAAGTCTAAAAGCTTTTTTCTTACGATTGATGTTTTTCCATCAATCTTTATTAATGTTCCATGTTGAATATTTAAATAAAAGTTGTGTTTTTTCCAATGTGAAGAGTAAACAGATAAATCTAATCCAAGGACAATAATCATATTCAAATGCGGCAGCAATACTTCCTCTGAAAAACTGCTATTTTACAAAAGTTTACCGAGTTTAAACTACATTTACCGAGCTTTAGAACCATGTCGAAGTCTTTGTTTTGTCCCGCGTGCTTGCCGCCCAAAAAGTTGGCAAAATCTGTTCAACAAACCGCAGATTATATCATAAATAAATACCTGAGAGGTTGCGGCGATCGCAAAAAGTTAGACGACATCCCGAAGAACGAGGTCTGTGATGATGCAATTCTAGAAATTATAAACCTTTTAGAATTATAAATTATAAACCTTTTAGAATTATAAATTATAAACCTTTTAGACAATAAAAAGATCAAGAAGTTAAAAGTCGAGCAGATTGCTTGAGTTAAAAGATCTAGAAACTAAGTTAAAAGATCTAGAAACTAAGTTAAAAGATCTAGAAACTAAGTTAAAAGATCTAGAAACTAAGTTAAAAGATCTAGAAACTAAGTTAAAAGATCTAGAAACTAAGTTAAAAGATCTAGAAACTAAGTTAAAAGATCTAGAAACTAAGTTAAAAGATCTAGAAACTAAGTTAAAAGATCTAGAAACTAAGTTAAAAGATCTAGAAACTAAGTTAAAAGATCTAGAAACTAAGTTAAAAGATCTAGAAACTAAGTTAAAAGATCTAGAAACTAAGTTAAAAGATCTAGAAACTAAGTTAAAAGATCTAGAAACTAAGTTAAAAGATCTAGAAACTAGAGAACTCACTTAAAAGCAGCTGCAGAAAAAAAAAATCACTTTAAAAGAATACGAAGAGTTTATTCGCCGCAATTATTTAGACCTATAAGATTAAAGTAAGTTGGCAGCAAAATTAATAATGCGAGATTAAAGAAAACGACTAAAAATGATAAAAATCTTGATAGTTTAAAAAACAACGAAAATGAAAGAAAAGAAACACCTCAGTCTTAAGCACAGTTTTCTAAAATGAAAAATTGTTGAAATCCTTATTTTAATGGGATTGAAAATGTGATTCATTGGACATATTTTGACACTTTTTAGCGCTTTTTGACACGTGTTAGCCGCTGGATTTTGTGACATCAAAATATTCAAATTGTTACAAGGAGGCGCATAAAGTATGTCATCACCGTCAGCAAGCGGATAACAGTTTTTGTTAAAATAGTTTTTGCTTTTTGTATCAAAATGGTTTGGTGTTCAAATGTCAATTGCATTCAATATCGCCCTTATATGTAAATAGCTTGTGCAAATCTTGTTAATGAAGATCATGTTCCAATTGATTTTTTAACTTTATTTGCGCCTTGAGCTCATTTCAAAACATTTCACCCAACAAGATTTTTGCTAAACAAAACTACTAAAAAACCGACCGTTTTGTTTTTTGTTTTAAACTATAGCGAGGTTCTTCTCGCGAAGTAAGAAAAAATTTAGACAAATTTTATCCAAGAGCTGTTATGTCTATATGTAGCTTATCGTAATGATCTTTATAACGACCTGCATTAACTGATACCAGAAAGTGTGAAAGTGTTAAAAAGAAAAGAACATTTAATTGATAATAAAACTACAAATTCCATTTCTCTCTACAAAAATCTTGACTCAAATCAAATAGATACCAATGTAAAGGACATAAAGATGACTTTGTTGAAAATGATAATTTATTTAGATGAGGGAAGTTTTCCGTTGTAAAAAACGTGGTTTATAAGTTCACTTGAGACGTAATCCTTTCCAAAAAAATATTTTTTAGTAAACGAAAGAAAACTAATTTAGGGTAGACCGAGGCACGTTGGCCCTAGGGGCAGGATAGCCCTTTTGAGTTAGTTCTATGACTATGCGCTTCGGCGCGCTTAGAATCAAGGGGAAGGTCGACAGCATTCCTCCCCTCATTCCTCAGAAGTATCACTGATATCTGAGCACAGTTGCCAGTGTTGTATCTTTTTATCGATTTTGGATAAGCTGAAGTATATTTTGAATAGTTTGCTTGATGTGTTTGTGTTCAATTGTCTTCGACAGTAGTGCTATAGGTAAGTATCTTGTTTGAAGTTTAAAGTCTGAGGATTATTTTAATATACAATGTTACACAGTATCTGTTGATGGGTTAAGAAAAAAGTAATTTTTACTCTAAACATAGCGATGGGGCAGGTTGACCCAGCACAAACGAGGCACGTTGGCCATGTGGGCTAACGTACCCCGTTTACGCATGCATATTTTTTAATTCATATTAAATTGTTTGTGATGGAACAAAATGCCAATGATAGAATGTTTTTATTAAAACGCTAATCTGATTGAGACTTTTTAGCCAGTTTCAAAACATTAGATAAAAATTAAGCTTAATAAATCAATTAGGTATTTAATAAATTTGTTAGAATCTCATACTATGTAGGGAATATGTAAATTTATGTAAGAATGTAATAACAGTAAGTAAATTTTGAGGGCCGATCTGCCCCAGCCCATGGGCCAACTTACCCCAAGTAAGGGGCACATTGGCCCAAGGAACATCACCTTAAATAAAGCATTTTAAAAATTTTCACCAGTTTATTTAAGCTTTTAATAAAAGATTTTTTTATTTTATATAGTTTTAGCAACCTTCTCGCATAAAGAAACAAAATAAAATACGAAATGCGAAAAAGTTAGGAATCAAAGAAAAAAATCGGGCCAACGTGCCCCGGTCTACCCTATCCAGAAAAACAAAATTATTCAGAAAAATGACAAAAAGGGCGAAATAAAGCTCTTCGCACAAAATGAAAAAAAAAAAAAAAAAAAAATGTTTTGCGAAAGTTTTTTCAAAATATCTCTAAATAGAAGCGCCAATTCGGCCACTGTCTTATAAAATGAAACAGAAGATTTTGCAGAGATTTTTACAGTTTTTTACTAAACTTTACAAACCCATTGAAAATCTTGTGGACGATGGTCAATTCAACGAAAGTGTAAAAGTTATTATCAAGGAAGAGTCTTGAAAAACTAGCAGGAAGGAGGTTGACCAACAAAAAAAAAAGTAAACGATAAAGAGAAGAATAGGATATTTGTAAAAAAATCTTCAGAAGATAAAGAATCTAACAAATAGTCCTGAAAAATTGCTAAAATTAGGAAGTAATATCTCAAAAAATGATGATAATAAGACGAAAGTTATCTCAAATAATGATGATAATAAGAGGAAAGTTAAATCCAAGAGTCAATTTTTTAAGGTTTAACAAACAATAATTTAATGATTTCAGCGAAACATCGAAATCTGATAACTTAGACGAAAAAACAAACAATTTGACTCTATTTTCTAAGTTTGCAAAACTAAAACTATATTCATTTAAAAAAGCAACTCAAATTACACCATTCGCAAATAAGTTCAGAATCCAAAATTTGCAATTATTTTTATTTGTACCGTAAGATTTTCAGACTGGATTAAAATTCATCTGTGATCGATCTCCTGGTAAATGCAACTGTAATCTTTCTATCAGTTCTCATATTCATCAAAATTTTCATGATTCGTATTAACAATACCCAAGTAGCAAACAATATTGGCGCGATATTGGCGGAATATTGGGTATGTTGGCCAATATTGGCCAAGATATCCGATATATCGCCAATATTTTTAAACCACATTGCGCAAATATTGACATACAATATTGTTAGCCAATAATGCGCCAATATTTTTGTGTTAATATTGTTGTAATATATATTTGGCTGATAAAGGCGAAAAAATATTGGAAAGTTATTATTTAGCCAATATTGGCTAATATTGACTGACATATTTGTACCCATGCGTATCTTTATCGAATGTCAATAATGGCATTTTAAAGTCAACAAGTTTGTCAAATACATAATAATTAAAAGGGCAAGTTTTACATATGATTAGCATATGATGTAGTAGTTTATTTAATAATCTTTAGACTTTATTAAATGGCTTAAATTTTTAATTTATTTTAAACTTATATAAACGCATATAAAAGAAAAATCATTAACCTTTAACGGAAAGCGTTAAAATACAACGGCCATGTTAACAAAGCAATTTTATTTTAATGCTTTATACAAACGTCATAGTATAATATGTAGCAACTAGGGTTAGGATTATTGTAATTGTAATGAAAACAATAACAGTAACAATAATTATTGTTATTGCATTAACTTAATTTAGAAAACAATAACAATACTTGTGATTTACAACTATTGTAATTCTGTAATACAATAACAAGAAAATTTGTATTGCAATTAATCTTTATAAAACAATAACAATACTTGAAAAAAAAGTGTATTGTAATGACCCACTACAATAACAATAAATATTGTATTGTAATTTGTCTTTGTAATACTATAACAATATATTGTTATTGTAATAAAAAAATTTATTTTATTATCAAAATTTAATAAATGTTTTAATAGTCCAGTTGCCGACTATATACCCTTGTACCCTTGAAATAGGGTACAACTAATATTTAATGATTGATTCTATTTTACTGAAACATAATGGGAGGGGGAAGGGGTGTCAGAATGGTAAATTGGGCAACTCTAAATAGTAAGACTATCATCAGACAGGCAATATTTAGCGGCCATTTAGAACTTAGAAACACATAACAAGATAGGTGATGCGAAATCTAAATATGATCCGAAGGTGATCAAGATTAATACCGATTGCGTATTATATTATATTTTGAAGATCAACACCGCATTTGCTACTTTTTAATCAACATATGTAAAATAATGTTTTTACCCTATTTATACAATTTTAATCGGTTAAAAAGAAATAACTTGATTTTTTAATGATCATCATAAATGTGCTATATATGGCACACTCATGGTAATTTGTCACCACAACCACGCATAATTATAGGATCGGCATGTCTAAGTTACAAAATTAATTTTAACTTAAATTTCTTCTAAACAAAATATGTAAAAAATAAAATTTGCAATACGTTTCAAATCCGTAAATAAAAAATAGCAAAAATAATAGCAAGTTCGTCAGAGATGAATATAAATACGTTAAAATACGTTAGCTTTTCTACTTTAATGTAAAGTAATACACTACAATAGTTATTGTAATTGTTTTCATCAAAACAATACAATAGTTATTGTAATTTTATTTCATTAAAACAATACAATACAATAGTTCTCGAATTTTATTGTATTGTTAGAAAAAAAACAATACAATACTTATTGTAATTGTTTTTCATCACAGCAATACAATACCAAAATAAAATTTTTTTATTGTTTCTGTAATATTACAATACAATATTAATGTATTGTAATGTGTAATTGTATTTAATTTTTACAATTACAATTACAATAGTCCTAACCCTAGTAGCAACATCCTATTACGTTTGCAGACATCATTATAAGTTTTTTAATTTTAATAAAAACTCCGATTTTAAATGGAAATTTAAGATATATTAAGCAAAGAAAGAGAAGTGCTTATGATTCAGTTATACAATTTGTCACGTTAATCATATATATATATATATATATATATATATATATATATATATATATATATATATATATATATATATATATATATATATATATATATATATATATATATATATTTGAATTTTAACTTTTAATGTTGTAGCTGTTATATGTAACTTTTAATAATATAGATCAATATCTTTATTATGTCACAATCAAAGCAAGAACTTATCAATAAGAAGTTTGTGGTAGTTGCATTTGAAACAGAAGGGAGTAAATCTAAAGGCTGTTCTATGGATGTTATATGTTCTAGTTGGCTATTAAGCAACACAGAAGCATTTTATCCACATCATTTAAAGTCTGTGGCAAAATGCACAAATGCTGTTATTAACTTTGTTGCACCAAGTAGCAATTGGGGGAAATATGCAGTTCGTATACTTGGAGGATCAAGTATATTTAAGCAGATTATTTTCATAATTTTGTTATTGCTTTTTTTAAATACGAACAAATTACGTATGAACATTTTATAATATTTTTTTATGTTGTTTATATTTCTTTAAATTATTCTAGATGATTTTAATGTTGCCTCATCAATGATGGATAAACTATTGTATACCTCAAGTGTAGATATCAGTGATAGTGAGGCAAATTCAGCACGAAAAAAAATTAAAATTGATAAATCAGTTGTTTGTGGTGCTGGGGTATGTGATGATGACAGTGATGAAGGAAGTTCTTTAGCTTCATTGTCACCAAAACAACCTGTTACAATAAATAAAATAAACTTACAAGCTAAATCAAAACTAAAATTAACCAAAAAACCTGTTTTAGTTGATATTGTCCACAATAGTTATCCTATCAGCTCAAATTTATTTTCACAAAAGTCATCCTTAAGTGCAACAACTTTTTTGCCTAATATTAGACATCCACAAACAAGCTCAAATCAATCAAAGGTGTCAAATTTAGAATATGGAGAAAGCGAAAATCAATCCTATTTATTGGAAGACAGAAGATTTTTAAGTAATTGTATTTTTAAATTTTTTTAAACTTATGTATGTATATATTTTTCTTTTAGTGTTATGAGAGTAATTTTTGGTAAAGTTCTTAACAATTATTATTTATTTAAAGCATTTGAAAAAAAGTGTTTGGATATGTTTGTTTCTATCCAATATGACATGAAAAAAATACTCAATCGTTTGGAGCGAATTAAAACACAAGATGCGTCAATTAGTAACAATTCTGCAATTGGAGTGACAGTTAAGCCTGATATAAATCGGTGGAATCAGTTACCACTACTAACAGATGATGACCTTGTTTTGCTGGAGGAAACTCTCTGCAACAAAGGTTTGTTGGAGTCACTGGTAAAATTATTGCATTTTTTTAATCAAGTTTTGAATTTAAATAACATAAAGTTTGAAGTAATAATAGTAAAACATCTGATATAGCATATTTAGATTTTAAATACGGTTTATTTTTAAAAAAGTAGAAAAATAAATAAATCTAACTTATCACTGCCTTATTCCAAACCCTCAGTTGATAGAGGAGTGACTCCCTCCTATGTCTGTACTGAAACCCTAACAGTTCCCTATTGATATATCCCTAATAGTTCCCTATTGATGTATATATATATATATATATATATATATATATATATATATATATATATATATATATATATATATTATAACAGTAAAAAGTTTAACAAGTTTTTTCGATCTAATTATAGATTTTTTTTAATGAATATAATAGACAAATCGTTTGGCTTCTGTTGGTGGCATTAGTTGCAATCAAATGACAAGAGATGTTATGAGTTGTTTATTTTCAAAGTCTCTCAGTTTATTATATTAAGGACAAGGTCGAAAAGGAAAGAAATCTTTTGTAAAACTGAAATGTTATGGAGCTGTAATAGGTTATTGAAGTTTTTCTTTTTTTATTTATATATTATCTATTATATCTTGGTTGTGGAGTGTATTATAATTAGCTTGATTCTAAATAATGTAAAATCTTGATTCTAAATGATGTTAATCTCTATTTTGTATTAGAATGTACTTGAAATTAAACTTTAAAAGAAATTTTATGTTGACATGTTTTTGGCTTTGATAATGTAATAAAAAACTTTATGCTTGTTTGTAGCTACTGTTATGAAACAGTTTCCTGATTCGACGGAAGCCAAAATCAAAATGAAAATTAGCAGTTTTCTAGCGCAAGCTGTAGATCGAGATGGAGGCAGAAAAAAACGTAGTATCTGCAAAAGCAGCGGCGATGAAGTTGAACTCGAGGCAAATGTGTTGGATACTCAACAGCCTAATGAAATTTAAGAAATGATACAAAATTATTTGTTTACTGTTTATTTGTCTTTCAGATTTTTTCTTCCTCTTACGAGCTATTTTAAAAACAGTATCAAAATTTTTAATATAATAATTGCGTCATATAAAAATTATTATTAAAATTTTATTGCATATATTCTATGCTTTTTTAACTAAAAATAAAAAAGTTACTTTTATTATTAAAAAACTTTTACAAGTTTTTTAATAATAATTTTATATATATATATATATATATATATATATATATATATATATATATATATATATATATATATATATATATATATATATGTATACATATAAAATATATATATATGTTTACATATAAAATATATATATATATATTTATTTATAATATTTATTGCATAAATACTTCTTTCAAAATATTTTTTAAATACAAGATTTATTGCTATCATTGTAAAAAAATTTGTTGAATTGAGAAAAAAATAAAAAAAGTGTTAGTGTAAACAGGGAATTATGCGCCTCAATTGTAAAATGAAAAATGCAAGTGTTACGGCCATTTAAATTACCGAAATAAAAGATCTACTGTATACAACCGGGAGCTTCATTCGTTTGGATAAAAATTTCATAAGATGTTTTTCTTTTTGATATTTATTGATGAAAGTTTTTATCAACACCCTGTAATGTACTTTGCAAAAAGAACATTAAGTTTTTTATAACAATCGATATTATTTTTTTGCAAATTAAAATCTGCACGAACACATTTTGTTGTGCTCGTGCTAATTGTTCAGCTCTTCATTGTATTTTAACCATTATTTAGTTTGCTTCACAACGTGGAACTTTTGAACAGCTTCAGTCATTCTAGTGACTGCGGACTGTAGTCCTTAATAAAACGATGGTTCGTTTGCTATCACCATCTGTAAGCATATATATATATATATATATATATATATATATATATATATATATATATATATATATATATATATATATATATATATATATATATATATATATATATATATATATATATATATATAGGGGAAAGTCGGATAATATGGGATAGCGGGTAATATGGGATACCCTTATTTTCTACTTGTAGGTCAGTGCTACAAAATATTTGTTGAATTGGAAATGAGGCTTTCAGGAGGTTACTTCCGCAGATATAAGTTGTTCTCTTTCGAATTATTTGCGTCTGAAAAAAGTCTTGCAAGTTTTCACCAGTGAACCTTACATAACATTGACTTACAGGAGGCAAAAATAGTCTAAAAAGGTAAACTATCTTACTATATTCAGAATTTAATTAGTAACTGACCAATTATTAAATATAAAATACCTTTTGAGGGTTGTCCATTCCACGTGGTACATAAAAAAAAAACAAAATTAGATGTGTGCTATATAGTGGGGTAATATGAGATACCTAAATGGGGGTAATATGGGATACCATCCCATATTACTCACGCTACTTCCGTTAATTTCTTTTCATCTTATTATATTTTCAATGCTAATTCTGCTTTTATTTTATTGTCAGTATTGAGCTAGTCAGGAGTTTCATTAACATTAATTATTAGTCTGGGTAAGTTAAGTATTAAGTTGAGATTAAAAAATAAACTATTTATAACCAATTTTGTTATTCATGATAAAAAAATCCAAAAAACCAACAACAGCTTCTCATTAGTATAAACCACCTTAAGATCCAACAGTTCTGTAAAAATGTTCAGAATTTTAAAGTGCTTAACTTCCTTAAGTCATATTATTAACTTCCTTAAGTCATAGTATTAGTCATAATGATAAATGTGTTAATTTTTTAAATTTCTTTTTACGCTGAAAAAGCTTTATCATTTTTAGATATTTTTTCTTTCATACATCATTGATTGGGGTCGCATTCAGGTATAGCACATTGAAAATAGACTCTTATGTGTTCAACTCTTTTTTAAAAACTACATTTTTATGTTTTTATTTTATAAACCCTTAAGAGGTTTAAAATTCTAGAAAATAAAACGTATAAACGTTCTCACTCTTTTTTTTTTTGTCATTTTTTTAGATACCGAGAACATTTGAAAAATATAATGTGAGGCAACAGCGGTCAGCAGAAGCTATGACAGCAGCTATCAATGCCGTTAGAAAAAAGAAATGGGCGATCTAAAAGCTAGCAAAGTCTTAATGTCCCTCGGTCAACTCTGGAACGCAAGGTAAAATGCAACGATCATCCAGTACAAGAACTGACCTGTCTCCCACTTGGACGAAAACCCATTTTCTCTTCCAAATTTGAATCAGATCTCGCTGATTACATAGTAGAAATGGAAGCCAGGCTTTTTAGTCTTACCAGCTTAGATGTCCGTAGACTGACCTTTCAGCTTGTAAAAATTAACGGTATTCCCAACCGTTTTTACTCTGCAAAAGAAAGAGCTGGAAAAGACTGGCTGGCATAGTTTTTAAGACGACATTCACACTTATCTATAAGAACCCCAGAATCCACTTCCATTGCAAGAGCTACAGCTTTTAACAAAGTAAATGTGGGCAAATTTTTTGACCTTTTGGAAAGGGAAATTGATGAGAAGAAATTTAAACCTCATCAAATTTTTAATGTGAATAAAAAGGGCATTACCACTGTCCAGTCCAATAATGCCAAAATAATAGCACTGAAAGGGAAAAAACAAGTTGGCATCCTTTCTTCAGCTGAAAGAGGACGGTTGGTTACCACAATACTTTGCATGAATGTATCTGGGACATGTATCCCACCTATATTTATTTTCCTCGGCAGCGCATGAAAATGGAGTTAATGGATGGCGCACCAACAGGATCTAATTATGCCTATCATATGACTGGCTGGATTCAACTTGAATTGTTTACCAAATGGCTCAGACATTTCATTGAATGTGTAAAGCCAAATCATGAAAGATCTGCTTTACTTATATTAGATGGTCATGCCTCATATACCAAGAATTTGGGGGCCATCAATTTGGCTAGACAACATTTTATAACAATTATTGCACTGCACTCACAGAATGCAATCTGTTAATGTTGCATTTATGAAGCCGTTAACTACTTATTATGACTCCGAGATTCAGATGTGGCTCCGCTCACATCTTGGGCGAATCGTCACAGAATTCCAAATAATTTCTTTATTTGCGAAGGCCTATTTGCGCACTGCCAGCCACGTAACAGCAGTTAATGGATATGAAAAGACTGGAATTTGGCCAGTGAATAGGAATGAATTTGAGGAGTGAGAATTTAAAGCTTTAGAAACAACAGAAATGCCTGCCCCTAAAAGTGATACAACCATTCAAGGAGAGCAGTGGGTCATGTGCCAAAATTGCAGAAAATGGGCCCACACAGAATGTGCAGGGGCTGATGATGTCGAATTTAAATGTGATTTATGCATTGGCAACGATTAAAAGTTGAAATTCTTTTTTATTAATCTTTTCTTTTTTTGTAATATTAAAGCTGTATTTATTTTTTTTATAAATTTTCGTTTTGTTTCATTGATTTAAAAGATCTTGCATAACTTATTATCATCCCAGCTAGCCAGCCCGTATGGTACCCAGGTTGGTCCCAGCCGGGCCGCAGGACGGGACCCATACAGGTAATCCAGACGGATCCCGCCGGTTTTTGTCCGCGGGATCCAGACGGGACCCATCCGGGATTCCCGCCAGAACACGTAAACGGGACCCAGCCGGGACCCAGATGGTATTCAGAAGGGATAGCAAACAGAACCCATTCGAAACCCAGCTGGTATTCAGCTGGGATATTCTAGATGAATCCCACAATTATCCCAGGTATTATAGGTATAATAATGATAATAAATATAATAATAATAATAACAATAATAATAATAATGATAATATAATAATAATAATAATAATAATAATAATAAAAATAACAATAATAATAATAATAATAATAATAATAATAATAATAATAATAATAATAATAATAATAATAATAATAATAATAATAATAATAATAATAATAATAATAATAATAATAATAATAATAATAATAATAATAGTAACAATAATAATAATAATAATAATAATAATAATAATAATAATAATAATAATAATAATAATAATAATAATAATAATAACAATAATAATAATAATAATAATAATAATAGTAACAGTAATATTAACAATAATAATATAAATAATTATATTAATAATAACAGTATTGTTAACAATAATAATAGTAATAATTACAATAGTGATAATTATTATTACTATTATTACTATTATTATTATAGTGATAATTATGATAATAATAATAATAATAATAATAATAATAATAATAATAATAATAATAATAATAATAATAATAATAATAATAATAATAATAACAATAATAATAATAATAATAATAATAATAGTAACAGTAATATTAACAATAATAATATAAATAATTATATTAATAATAACAGTATTGTTAACAATAATAATAGTAATAATTACAATAGTGATAATTATTATTACTATTATTACTATTATTATTATAGTGATAATTATGATAATAATAATAATAATAATAATAATAATAATAATAGTAACAATAATAATAATAATAATAATAATAATAATAATAATAATAATAATAGTAATAATAATAATAATAATAATAATAATAATAATAATAATAATAATAATAATAATAGTAACAGTAATATTAACAATAATAATATTAATAATTATATTAATAATAACAGTATTATTAACAATAATAATAGTAATAATTACAATAGTGATAATTATTATTACTATTATTACTATTATTATTATAGTGATAATTATGATAATAATAATAATAATAATAATAATAATAATAATAATAATTATTATTATTATTATTATTATTATTATTATTATTATTATTATTATTATTATTATTATTATTATTATTATTATTATTATTATTATTATTATTATTATTATTGTTATTATTATTATTGTTATTATTATTATTATTATTATTATTATTATTATTATTATTATTATTATTATTATTATTATTATTATTATTATTACTATTGTTATTATTATTATTATTATTATTATTATTATTATTATTATTATTATTATTATTATTATTATTATTATTATTATTATTACTATTATTATTATTATTATTATTGTTACTATTATTATTATTATTATCATTATTAATATTATTATTATTATTATTATTATTATTATTATTATTATTATTATTATTATCATTATTATTATTATTATTACACCATTTAGCAAGTATTACTGTTCTGGGCTAAATATTGTGACCTAAATAAATAACTCAAGATTAATATGTTGCTGTTAAATGTGGGCATACAAATTTGAAGTGAATACTTACTAAACAAAATCTGAAAGTGTTGCAGTGCTCAAAATTTGATTTTGCTTCGTTGGCCAATCAAGCTACACTGTTGCGCTTGCTTAGAGATCATTAAATAGGCCATGTTTTGCTTGATAAATTGCGTCAAGCTGCTTCCACCATTACTGACAAGAACTAGGAAAGACATTGTTACCTTCAAGTTCTATAATTAAACCAAGAATTGGCTAGAGAGAAATGTTTGAGCTGTTAAATAAAGGAATACCATCAATATTTATGTGAATTGTAAGCTGTGTAATATCAGATGAAATTGAAGATTTATTTAGGAGCAAAGATAACCAGTTTTTTAATCCTATATTAAAATATTAACCACCAGCTACAGAAGCAGTAATAATGTTTCGATCAGTTCTAAGAAGTGTTCTAGCATCTTTAGGCAAATCTAAATTTGATTTTTGCAAATTCTGAAGCAAATTATTTATAGCACTATGAGATATGTTAAATGCAATCGTCCATTGCCTCAATTCATCCGATACAATTTCATTAACTTTTGTTACGCAATTGTTGCCATCAATACCATCACTGTCAAAATCATCATGCAAACAAGCTTTCTATTCGATGTTATCACTAGATTCTTCAAAACTAATGATAGAGTTACTAAAAGGCAAGTTTATATTGTCATCCAGCCAGCATTAATTTTCGGGAATTTTAGGAGAAGACTTGGGTAACAAAGTATTTTTGACAATTGGACATGATTTAGAAGAATTAAACACTAAAATATTATTCAACAATTCGGATTAATTGCATGATACTTCTTTCACTATTCTTGCTATTTCAGCAGCAAGTTTTCTACGTTTTGTTCTGTCTGAACTCATAGTGAGGTTACTTATATCTTCGTAATTTTACAAAATGTTTTTCTATTATTTAACAAAATTAATTAATTAACAAACAATAAATAGATAATATAATAACAAATAATATAAAAAAAGTATATGGGTAATAAAATCTTATTAGGTTATAAATATTCCCCAATTACTAAAATAGTTTTATTATAAATTAAATGAAGATAGATTATATAAATTATATGCGGTAAAAATTATTAACAACGTATATGTTGCTTTCTCGCGGCGAATAAAATAATAAAAAACTCCCATCTACAAAAAATTCGCCTTCAATTTACACTTTACAAATCAACTCAAATATGTCCATAAAAATACCGCTCAAAGTATGTTTATAGGATTTTAAGGAAACTGCGCAATGTCCGCTCTTTGTAATTGCTTTCGCGCGTAGTTTAATTACAGTATCTCAACAACTAAAAACCAGTGTTTTCAACTTAATGTTTCAATCAATTTGCAAAAATCAACATAGAATTATCTATAAATAGTAATTGCAAACATAACGAAAACATAATGAAACTGCAATACCTAAAATACTGCTAGTAAAAAAATTATTCTCAAATATATTTTACTATAATCAAACAGTAAAAAAATTGTTCTTATCCGACAATCGTAATTTAAAAACGGATAACTTTAACGAAATATTTGAAAAATATATCCAAAAAAATATATACCACTATTTGAAAAAGAAACAAAATTAAAGCGTAAAAGAAATATAATATTAACAAAGTATCGCAAAAACTTTCACACAACAAAATGCCAATTTCAAACTTCATCCCTGAGGTAAATTCTTAAACAGTCAATATGTGGCGTTAACGCCCGGGAAAACCGTACGGTTCCCGTCTGACTCCCGGTGCCATAACCTGGATAAAAACCATACCAGATCCCCGGTTCAATACCGTACGGGACCCGTCTGACTCCCGGTACCATAACCCGGATAAAAACCATACCAGATCCCCGGTTCAATTCCGTACGGGACCCGTCTGTATAGGCTAGCTGGGATCCTTAGCTGACATTGATCAGGTGTCCCATATTAACCCACACTTGTGGGTAATATGGGATACCCAAACATTTTCTGTTTATTAAATTTTCTCAAAGTCTATTGAAGCTTTTAGACTCATCTTTTACAGAAATGATATTTGATAGCTATTGAAACTAACTGACTATTAGCAACAACATTAGTTTTTAAAATTGCATTTTTATAGGTCGTTAAAATTAAGTATCCCATATTACCCGACATTTCCCTATACATAGAAAGTGGGATAAAGAGCTTTTCTGATCCGTTTTGTTGACTAATTCCATTTTCATGTTGAAAAACTATGACGCGTTGTTGATGTTCAGATAAGTCCAATTCTTATTTGGACCTTGCCATAGTTAATCAATTAGATATATAATCTGAAACATAAATGTCTGGTAAGTATATCATTTTAACAAAGATTTGTTCACATCACATAAAACAAAAGTAAAAATATATTTTATATTGATATCTATTCAATTCTGTTATGTCTGTGTATACAGCTTTTCACAAAAGTTTAAACGATTGCAGAATTTTTATCAAGTATGTTTGGTTTTTATTTAATAAAGAAAAACTATAAAAAGATATCGACTTTATTTTTTTTTTATTAAAGAAAAAGTAATTAGCTTTAAAATGAATATGAACATGTTATAAAAATTTTAATATTTAGTTAGAAAAAAGCTATTACAAAAAATCTTATAGGAAAAATAAGAAGCACAAAAGCTTAAACGAATTGCAACATTCGAACAAAAAATGAAAAAAAAAGCCAAATTAATATTTGAAGTGTCCTCCTTTGTTTTTATAGCAAAGATAAACTTGTTTATGCATTGATTTAACTAATTTCATGCACATCACGCGAGGTACCTTCAGCCAGTACTCATTCCAAAGTTGCTTTAAATGCTGAGTTGATTGAATTTCATCGTATGTCAGTTGATGGTCGATCCAAGACCAAATATTTTCGATTGGGTTGAGATCTGGTGATCTAGGGCACCAGGGCATCACGTTGAACTTTTTTTTCAAAAATATTCTTTGATTGAGTGTGCTGTATGAGCTGAAGCCCCGTCTTGTTGAAAGATGAATTGCCTGCTTCTGCCATACAAGTGTCTGATTGATGGAACTAAACACGTTTCCAATGTGTTCTTGAAGGTGTATTGATTAATTCGGCCTTCATACAGCTAACAGAAGCCTATACCTTTGTGAGAAAAACATCCCCAGATGCCAACCGAACCTCCACCGCCTTGTCGACGATGTTGCAAAAACCTGTCTGAATATTTCTCAGTTGCAAATCTTTTGACATAGATTCTTCCCAACCGGTTTACAACTTGAAAGTTAGCTTCATCACTCCAAATAACTTTCGCCCACTGTTCTACAGACCAGTCCAGCCTTTCTTTGGACCACACTCGTCGTTTACGTTTATCCGTGATTGAAAGAATAGGTTTTTTAGCAGCTATGTACGTTCCAATTGCTTTGTCCGACAATGTTCGTCTCACGAGCTCTCTGCTAACTTTTGGATTATTTTTTGACTCATTGAACATTTGTGCAAGCTTTTTTGCAGCTGAGTCTAGGGTTTTCTCTGCTCATTCTGAATATACCATTTTTGTCACGGTTGCTGAGTTTGGATGGTCTCCCAGTACGTGGCATGTCGGAGACGTCCTTGGTAAGTTCCCAGGTTTTGATGGTTTTTCTAACGCAATATTCAGAAATGTTAAGTGTTTTGCCTATTTGAACGTTTGTGTGATTTTTTGTCCGCGCCATACCAATAGCTTGCCATTTGACGTCACTAGAAACTGATTTTCGACCTATTTGCACGCAATTGAAATTAATTTGAAATTCACAATATTTTAAGTTAATTATTAATGAATTAAAAGCTGCCTGATGATGTTGCGATGAATTTTTTGATTGAAAAACTACTCAATTATTTGCTAATTAATTGATAAATTCGCTGTGAAAAAAAATTTCGGCGGTGCAAGTATGATGCAATCTCAAAACGTCTAGCACCAAGTAAATTTCTTTTGGCTCGTTTCATTTTCTAAACTACTAAAGATGAAAAGCAAATAATAACTTGTCGTCGTTTTTATGTCCTGCGTAAACAACAACAGAGTAAGCTATAAGTACACAAAAAATGCAAATCAGAGAGGAATCTACAGCTTATGTAGATGAAAACAGCATATTTAAAAATGGTAGATAAAAATGTTTTTTGTATATATTTCCGCTCGCACTCCACCGCCTGCACATGTTTAAGTTGGATGCAGTGGTTATTGCGCCTGCAGAAATGATACCCACACACTCAAGTAACACAGATGGCAATCCAACAACCATATTCTTTAACATAAACAAGCAACTATCTCCCATTAATAAACCATCATCCTCACACCGTTAACTTTTGTTTAGCGATTGTGTCTCGGCATTTTAGTAAGAATCATCATTAGTTACAAAATTTTTGCAAACAATACAAACTTATTACCATTTTACCGCCAAATTAAAACAAAGTTATCACAAACCCCCTAAGTCGTACTGAGTTTCCCAAGAGTCCTTATGAGAACCACATAATGTCACTCAAATGTTCCTATTTTCTAAAACTTTTTGATTAAGCCATTAATCAAAGGGCTTAAGAAAATGATGCATTCCTTGTAAAAATGTTGTTAAATAAGCATCTCCTTTTTTGTTTCGGAGGGTAGGAGGAGTGGGGTGAAGGGTGTTAGATGATGTATTAAAAAAGTAAACACTTTTAAAATTCACTTCGTTGAAAGCAAAAGCTTAGATGCTAGCTTTTCCAGAGTGTGCAATCTAACTAACCTCCATTTAAAGTATAAAAGAAAAAGATAAAAAGAAAGAAATATAAAAGAAAGAGATAATAAAACAGAATGATATAAAAAAAGATCTCTATTAACAATTATGAATATTATTTAGTAAGCTTTACATAGATTTACCTCATTTGAAACTTAATTTCATGTTAAATTTTAATAACACTACTCCTCAGAGCCTATTTCTATAACCGTTCCTGGTTTTCTGTAAATAAGAAAAACATTTGTTCAATTCTTCTATCAATCAAAATTTCATTCACTTGTGAAAAAAAACGTTAAATAAATAATGGACTCCACAAAAACGCTAACAATTTTGAAAGTGCGATTAAATTTCATGAATATTTTCCTTCAGTTCACAAAAATTATAGTTAGAGCAAAATAAAAACTTACGAAATCGATCTAAAAAAAAATCCTGCATCCAAAAAAATAATCTGATGTAAACTAAAATAAGTAACATTTAAAAAACGTTCTCAATTTATCTTCATTTCCATTCCTTAAAAGGTCTGCAATACTACGCTTTGAAACCAATGTTGACGGATGATTGATTCCCAAAACATCAGTTCGTATCTTTTCAACTTCATAATGAAGTTCTATAGCCCCATTATATTCTCCCAATTTACCCAAACAGACTGCAAAATTATATTCTGAATCCAATGTTGATGGATGAGCGATTCCCAAGATATCAGATCGTATTTTTGCAACTTCATAATTAATTTCTAAAGCTTGACTATATCTTCCAATTAAATACAAACAGCTTGCTATATTATGCTTTGAATCAAATGTCGAAGGATGATTAACTCCTAAAACAGCAGCTCGCAATTTAGCAACATTATAATAAAGTTCCAAAGCCTTATCACATTTTCCGGTATTCTCTAAACTGGTTACTATTGTGCTTTTTGTAAACAATGTCGATGGATGATTTGGTCCTAAAATACATGTTTGTAACTTAACAACTTCCGAACAAAGTTCTAAAGCTTTATTATATTTTCCCATTTCATTCAAACATCTCCCAACAAAACTTTTTGTAACCAAAGCGAATGGATGATTTAATTCAAAATTATGAAAATCTCTTTTCCCTATCAGAAAAAATACATCTAAAGCTCCATTAAACCTTCCGATATTGATCACACATCTTGCTATCTTATGTTTTGTACTTAACGTTAAAAGATGATTGATTCCTAAACTATCAATTAGCGATTTTTCAACTTGATGATAAACTTCTAAAGCTTCATTATAATTTCCCAAGTTATCCAAACAGCTTGCTATACAACTTTTTGTAGTCAATGTTGATGGATGATTGATTCCTAAAATGTCTGCTTGCTTTTTTTCAACTTGGTATGAAAATTTCTAAAGCTTCATTACATTTTCCCAAGTTATCCAAACAGCTTGCTATACAACTTTTTGTAGTCAATGCTGATGGATGATTGATTCCTAAAATGTCCGTTTCTACTTTTTCAACTTGATAATAAATTTCTAAAGCTTGATTACATTTTCCCATGCTATCCAAACAGCTTGCTATATTAAAGATCGTAGTCAATGTTGATGGATGATTGATTCCTAAAATGTCCGTTTGTACTTTTTCAACTTGATAATAAATTTCTAAAGCTTCATTATATTTTTCCATCTTCTTCAAACAGCTTGCTATATTATGTTTCGTTGTCAATGTTGATGGATGATTGATTCCTAAAATGTCCGCTTTTACTTTTTCAACTTGATAATAAATTTCTAAAGCTTCATTATATTTTCCCATGTTATCTAAACAGCTTGCTATATTATGTTTCGTAGTCAAAGTTGATGGATGATTGATTCCTAAAATGTCCGTTTGTACCTTTTCAACTTGATAATAAATTTCTAAAGCTTCATTGTATTTTCCCATGTTATCTAAACAGCTTGCTATATTAAAGTTCGTAGTCAATGTTGATGGATGATTGATTCCTAAAATGTCTGTTTCTACTTTTTCAACTTGATAATAAATTTCTAAAGCTTCATTATATTTTCCCATGTTATCTAAACAGCTTGCTATATTAAAGTTCGTAGTCAATGTTGATGGATGATTGATTCCTAAAATGTCTGTTTCTACTTTTTCAACTTGATAATAAATTTCTAAAGCTTCATTATATTTTTCCATCTTCTTCAAACAGCTTGCTATATTATGGTTCGTAGTCAATGTTGATGGATGATTGATTCCTAAAATTTTCGTTTGTACTTTTTCAACTTGATAATAAATTTCTAAAGCTTCATTATATTTTCCCAAGTTATCCAAACAGCTTGCTATACAACTTTTTGTAGTCAATGTTGATGGATGATTGATTCCTAAAATGTCCGTTTGTACTTTTACAACTCGATAATAAATTTCTAAAGCTTTATTATATTTTGCCATGTTATCTAAACAGCTCGCTATATTAAAGTTCGTAGTCAATGTTGATGGATGATTGATTCCTAAAATATCCGTTTGTACTTTTTCAACTTGATAATAAATTTCTAAAGCTTCATTATATTTTCCCATCTTCTTCAAACAGCTTGCAATATTATGGTTCGTAGTCAATGTTGATGGATGATTGATTCCTAAAATGTCCGTTCGCTTTTTTTCAACTTGATAATGAACTTCTAAAGCCTCATTATATTTTCCCAAGTTATCCAAACAGCTTGCTATACAACTTTTTGTAGTCAATGTTGATGGATGATTGATTCCTAAAATGTCCGTTTCTACTTTTTCAACTTGATAATGAATTTCTAAAGCCTCATTATATTTTCCCAAGTTATTCAAACAGCTTGCTATACAACTTTTTGTAGTCAATGTTGATGGATGATTGATTCCTAAAATGTCCGTTTCTACTTTTTCAACTTGATAATAAATTTCTAAAGCTTGATTATATTTTCCCATGCTATCCAAACAGCTTGCTATATTAAAGATCGTAGTCAATGTTGATGGATGATTGATTCCTAAAATGTCCGTTTGTACTTTTTCAACTTGATAATAAATTTCTAAAGCTTCATTATATTTTCCCATGTTATCTAAACAGCTTGCTATATTAAAGTTCGTAGTCAATGTTGATGGATGATTGATTCCTAAAGTGTCCGTTCGCTTTTTTTCAACTTGATAATGAATTTCTAAAGCCTCATTATATTTTCCCATGTTATTCAAACAGCTTGCTATACAACATTTTGTAGTCAATGTTGATGGATGATTGATTCCTAAAATTTTCGTTTGTACTTTTTCAACTTGATAATAAATTTCTAAAGCTTCATTATATTTTCCCAAGTTATCCAAACAGCTTGCTATACAACTTTTTGTAGTCAATGTTGATGGATGATTGATTCCTAAAATGTCCGTTTGTACTTTTTCAACTTGATAATAAATTTCTAAAGCTTCATTATATTTTCCCATGTTATCCAAACAGCTTGCTATATTATAGTTTGTAGTCAATGTTGATGGATGATTGATTCCTAAAATGTCCATTCGCTTTTTTTCAACTTGATAATAAATTTCCAAAGCTTCATTATATTTTCCCATCTTCTTCAAACAGCTTGCTATATTATGGTTCGTAGTCAATGTTGATTGATGGTTAATTCCTAAAATGTCCGTTTGTACTTTTTCAACTTGATAATAAATTTCTAAAGCTTCATTTTAATTTCCCAAGTTATCCAAACAGCTTGCTATATTATGGTGCGTAGTCAATGTTGATGGATGATTGATTCCTAAAATGTCCGTTTGTACTTTTTCAACTTGATAATAAATTTCTAAAGCTTCATTATATTTTCCCATGTTATCCAAACAGCTTGCTATATTATAGTTCGTAGTCAATGTTGATGGATGATTGATTCCTAAATTGACCATTAAGACTTTTTTAATTTGATAAAAAGTTTCTAAAGCTTCATTATATATTCCCATTTCGGACAAACATTTTGCTTTGTTTTGTTTTGCACATAGTGTCATTTCGTTTCTTGCCCCATATGTTTCTGTGTTATAGTTTTGAATAGCATCAAGTATGGTAATTGCGTCTTGAAAAAGTCCTTTCTTTGATAAGAAACTTTGGATTTTCTCGCTCAGTTCATTGAAAGCTCTGCACATTTTCCTTTTGTTTGTAAGAAAGGTCTGGATAAAATGGTTATAGAAATGTGTGCCATCATCAAAGTGTTCCTTTACATCTTTCAACTGTAGTTTTAGAAAATCTACGATGTTTTCCTTGCATTTTTTTGTTATACCTTTGCGTTTTTGATAATATTTACACGTTAAAATTGTCATTTCGTGCATTGAATACCTATCATTTTCACTGTCGAATCGATTAAGCAACGAATAACTAATTAATAATGATACAAAGCGGTTTATCAAATAATCCTCGTTTATTTTCAGGTATTTTGAAAGGGTCTGAATAAATTGCTTCGTTATGTTTTGACAATCGCAATACGATAAATGATTTAAAATTTCTAATGATTTTTCCTCAGTGGTTTCTATTTTATTTAACACTAAGTTGATTGATGTTAATGCAGACTTTGTTTCAACTTCGTTGAAAGTAACTTCCTTCATTAGTTCAACGGGATAGGATTGAAAAAGATCTAAATATTCTTGCAATGAAATGCAGTTGTGTTTTATATAAAGAATCGCTTGATTAATGGCGAGGGGATGATGTTGAAGGGTTTCGGTTATTTGTTTCACTCGTTCGTCATCGTTTGTGTTGATGTTTGTTTTCATAAAGGTAACCGCGTCTTGATGCGAGAAAGGATTAATTTGGATTTGATGAGCATTGTCAGACCATGTTTTCCATTGCGACGTTACCAAGGTGAATGCGTTTGGTTTATGGGACACGTAGTTTGTAAAATTCTTAACGCTTTCATGATCAACGTTGTCAAAAATGTACAGCGTTTTTTCGCTTTTGAAGTAGTTATGAACTTTTTCGGTAACAACTTCAATGTCGAAAGCATCGCCGTGAGAATCATCTAAGATCAACCCTAGTTTGTGGCAGAGATTAATCATGGAGCTATTTAATTTGTCAAGTGATGCATCCAACCACACTACTCGATCAAAGCGTGTGTTGTTATTTGCTGCATATTTTCTAGCGAGCTGAGTTTTTCCTACACCAGACATTCCAGTTAAAACGGTAATTAACTTACCCGCGTTGTTTTTTTCGTAAAGTTGTTTATGAATTTGATTAAGTTCATCGTCTCGTGAAATGAACGTATTTGTCGGCGGTAGGACGCCAAATTCTGAGTTTCTGGATAATATTTCTAAAATAAAAGCTCATTTTGTTTTTTAAATACGCAATGACTTTGAAGAAGAGGGTTTTGAAATTACTTATGGGTAATGATTATAGAGAGCACAAAAGCTAGGAATGATGGCAATAATTCAATGCTTCTTATCAACTTGCATTGTTTTGAATTATATTTAATTATTTCAAAATGACTTATTTATTTGATGACTATTTATCATTAATATGAAATAATTGGTCTTCAAAGCTTACTTTCAGGAATTCGTACAATTCAAGTTGAACTTCAAAACTTTTATATACAATGAAGTTAATTTTTGTATTGGAAAACAATCTTTACCATTATTATTTATTACATTTACGTGAAATCTTTTCACGTTTTCATTTTGAAAAAGTGTTTTTCTTTCAGATTCGGCTTTCATTAAAAAAACAGTATAAAAAAGAAAAAAAACAAAAACAAAAATCAAAAAAGATTCCGCCAACTATTTTTTCTCAAAATGCCTACTTCTTTCACATTCCCCGACCAAATCTTTTCGCTTGCAAAAGTATAACCCATTTTTAATATCTCGCCATTTTTTGGATGGATTATCCTTTCGCCATTGATTTAGTACTTGAAAAGTTTGTTCTGCTGTTGTTTTATATTCTTCTTCTACATTATCGATTGAGGTGTCATCAACTAACAGATATCGAGCAAGTTTTTTCCAATCGTAAGTCAACAAATCTGCGAGGGTCGTAAAGACATCTTGTGGAAGTTTTTCAACTAAAAACAAGATTTCTTTACGATTATCGAAACAAATTCACAAATTATAGGAGGGAAGAATGTGCAATTACCTTTAACATCGTCAAACTCGTTCTCCATGACAACTTGATCTTTTAATTTTTGTTGACAAACAATAAGGTCGTTTTTCGTAAAGATTACTTAAACTGATGCTTTCTCAACCCATGAAAGAGCTCTAACTTCTATTTTAATATGGACCTTAAAGAAAGTTTCAAAAAAGACTTTTGCAATATCATAGCGTAAAAATGTGAAGTGCTAAATAAAAGTACGTTTTACATATATATATATATATGTATATATATATATATATATATATATATATATATATATATATATATATATATATATATATATATATATATATATATTGACATAAACACAGATTTACAAAACGAAGAAAATACAACTATCTATGGTACTTATAGTTTCATGCTCTTAAGCAATAGTCTGCCATGTTATACAAAACAAACATAATAAATCACTGAAGAATATATTAAAAGTATTGTGGAAAGAGTTCGTTATATATATATACATATATATATACATATATATATATATATATATATATATATATATATATATATATATATATATATATATATATATATATATATATATATATATATGTATAAATCTTTTGTAAAACTGAATAGCAGCATCGAGCGAAATCTGTGATAACCCAAACTAATTTTAAGTGGTAAAGATATTTCAAATATGCTTTTTTGCACGTAGGATTAAGTCATATAATTGTTTTCTTAAGTTTTTAATAAGCCTTTGTTCATGCAACATCTAGGTATGTGCGTATCTGCGATTTACGGCACCGATTTTAATGTTAAAATCTGTGACCATTTTTTCACCGCGTACTCGAGGTTGGTGTCGTAAGGATGGATTTTTCTCGTCTTTTTTTTAGAATTTTATATTGACTTAGGTAATATTTTAAAAGTAGAGTGTTGTAAGTTTGTTGCAATCTGTTTTTTTTTTGCAGTTACTAACGTTTTTAGTGATTTCATTGCTATTGAAAACTTCATTCCTGTTCTGGAAGTGAACTGACATTGAAGGGATGATGGTTTTTTTTTCTAACTTTTGAATCAATTTTATATATCTATTTTCTATATACCTGCCAAATTTTATTAACAAATAATGACACTCTCATATTCTATTTTTGCACGCAGTAAAGGTACCAAATATTCTTCTGTTGGAGAGGTTGGGGGGGGGGGGATTCATGATTATGAACGTTTTGTGTATTTGACTTTTTTATTCATTAAAAAATTGTTTTTTTAGAAAAATGAAACTTTATTTAAAATATTGGTGATTTTTTTAAAGCATTCAAAACATGATTTACACACAAAAACACACAAAAAAAACCATATTCTGTTATTAGTTGAATAAAAATATAACCGAGGCAAAGTAATGGGCTAAAAACTAAACAATGAAGTTCTATTATAAAACCACCGTAAGCCGAACGCTAATTTTTTAAGTTGGTTGCAGTTTTCTTAAGCATTCCTTATAATGAGTTTTTGTCACTTAAGTGGGCATAACTTTTAGTAGAATCATTAAATTTTTATGAAATTTTCACCATCGTTATACTGATTTAAAGCTCTTTACAATGATGTAAAATAATTAAATAGCTGAATAGTTTAAAAATTTTGCACACATACCTACAATATCAACTAGATATTGCTATTTTACATGCCGTTTAATCAAATAATAGGATTGAAATTCTTTAAGTGAACTTATTCGCCATGCAATAGCTTTGAAACTTTTGTGTGAAACAGGATTCTTTTGCCATTTCTTTGTTAACTCATCGTTGTTGAAGCATCGGCGTTTGGTGTTTCACTTTTAATGAATAGTAATTATTCGTATTCAAACTTGATATCAATCTTTCGAACAAACCATGCTTTCTGAAGTTTCTTAAAATAGTACTCTTTATTTTTTAAAAAGAACATTGTTTTTGGTGACAAACATTACATTCATACAAAAGTATATTATTTAGCAATTGTTATAAAAAAAAGTTACCTGCAATTAACAGAAAAACAATTCTGCGCAGAGATTGGGTGGGTTGAAGCAAAACAACTTGATCAATTTGAATTTTCGCAATATGCATCTGGAACCTGATAGATTTCTATTTCTAAATATATAAATTCATTTAAATTCAGCTACATTGTTCGTTACTAATGGTTAAAATCCAAATAAACCAAATGCCTTATTATTATGCAGATTGCGTCATAAAAGATAACTTTTACCTTAAATATTTTTTTTTTACTGGAATAAAGCAGATGTTCCGATTATTATAATTTTGTTTGTTTGTTTACTATGAAAGACCTATAAAAATAAGCGAGAAATAGTTTTATTGCTTCATATGAACTTTTTTCTGATAATCAAATCCGAACATGAAAAGATGGTTGCTTTACCCCAAAGCTAATGTGGAAGTTGAAACAGCGCCTGGCCATATTTACAATCAAAGAAAAAGGTATTGTGGAGTGTCCGCTAAAGCCAGATCAAAAGGAACCCCATGAGGCCAATGAAAAAGATGGCAAAAGTGAGAAATGAATGAAGTCACAGTGAGAAGATTTTTTAAAAAGAGCGGTGCTTTCTTGTTCTAGGCCAGAAAAAAACTTCTGTTTTTACAGACCGTCTGAGAGGTGTTCTTCTGGAACGTTCTAACAAGCTCCATCGTATGTTTGAGAAAAGGCTTGAATTTTGTGGCTCTCAGACGAAAAATATTTCACTTTTGAATCAGCCTTCAAGAGTCTAAATGATTTTTAAGCACCATGAAAGAATGCCAAGATTGTCTCTGGGAACATTAGGTCAACCCAAAGTATACTGCACATTTTATGGTTTCTGGACTTAATGCATCTCCAAAAGAATAGATCCTACCTGTCATCCTGATGACTAGCGTAGGATGGACATTAAAGAATGTTAGGACTAGTTATTGCATGCTGAGAATCATCCTCGGATTTTTTTATTTTTCCGAGACCCACATGACCCTCTCGTTTTGTTTTCGAAGGCTCTCCCTGTCAAGTGGCAAATTTTGTATAAATTAAAATTTGACACATCATGCAAGTTTCTGTTTTAATGCTTTTAACGCTTTAAAAAAGTAACGTGATTAATGTTTAAGTTTATGTTCATGAAAAAGGTTGCCATTTTTGAAAAGTAAGTTAAACTGATTTAATGAAATGGCGTCATTAGGAACTATCTAAGAAAGTTGAAACCGTAATAAAAGGTAGAAAAGTGACTAAGGTTCTTTTAATTTTGTTTAACGATTGTTTTCGATAAAGGACGAGCATTATTCAAATATTTAGATACGCAATAACGTTTTGCAAAATCTGAAACATGTCAACATTCAATAAATATATTTGGTTGTTTTTTGAGTTCTACGAAAACTTCTAGAAAACGTACTTATTATTCTTTATTTCATTTTAGATTAAATGAATTTAAGAAAAACAAAAATGAAAGAACAAGCTTTGCAATAGCTTCTCAGCCTCTTTCACTTTCAGATATATAGTGGATTTACAGTCAATGTTCTGTGTTAAAAGTTTACTTTCTCCCTTTTAGGTTTTAAATAAAAAATGTTTAAACTTGATTATGCAGTTGATGGTCTAGATCAGGGGTGGGGAACCTTTCTGAGCTTGGGGGCCGCATAACCCTTAAAAAAATTGTTTGGGGGCCGCACTAATAAATATGCAAATTTGGTGTATAGTACTCGTACTAATTTTATATTTCTTAAAGCATCTTGTATCACAATATTTCTTAACGCATGTATCACAATATTTCTTAATGTATCATGTATCACAAAAGTTCTCAATGGCTTTTCTGATTCTGTTTCTTTTGAACCAGAACTTGAATATTTGGCTGTATCTTCGTAGTTTTAAGCTTCAGTTGGTCTTCCAGATGCTCATCGGTCAACTGTAACCTTAAACAAGGCTTGATAAATGTCATGTGGGAAAACGTATATTCACAGCAGTAGGTTGAACCAAAGCAGCTCAGAAGACGCCTGGCAATACGACGGAGTTTTGGATACTCAACTGCAGTTTTCCAAATTTCCAATGGATCCTTCTTGTTGTCAAAGAGAGATTTTAGGATACTGAAATATTTTCGTCTGCGCAGATCTGCGCAGACACATTTTCCGAACCCTACTAAAATGTAAAAATAAAGTAGTTTTTTAAATTTCACTTTATTCTCTAAAATATTTTTAAAAAAATTTAAGTTCTTATTTTTACGTTTCGGGGCCGCACAAAGAGTGTCTGGGGGCCGCATGCGGCCCCGGGGCCGCAGGTTCCCCACCCCTAGTCTAGATATTTCTTTTCTAAGAGGGTCCAGCTAAGCCTTGACTAGATTTTCTCTAATTTCAGCGATACTGAAATCCTGTTGGTCCTTGCAATCCGGATGGAAGAACGTGTTGGCACTTTTGACAAATCTGCTTCATCATATTTAAATTAGAGTGCGCCAAGTTCCCGTATTTACGGGAACTACGGGAGCGGGATCCTGTTCCTGCTTTTGGTATTTAAAATACGGGAACGGGATCCTGTTCCCGTAATAAATAAAATACGGGAACAGGAAATTCCCGTTCTTGTTCCCGTACGTCATTCGATGTTACGGGGTTTTCCCGTAATTATTATATTATAATATATAATATATATATTTATATATTATAATATAATATATATATATATATATATATATTATATATATATAATATATATATTTATATACTATATATATATATTTATAAATTTATATATTATAATATATATATTTATATATTATAATATAATATAAGAAATACGGGAAAAGCCGTATTTTTACAAGTTTCCCGCTTTTTTACGGGGTTCCCGCTATTTTATGATTCGCGCGCATATATTCCCGTTTATTTTAAGATTTTAAGATTTATGTTATAAATTTGGTACTAATACTAGGAACAAACTACTATAATTATAAGGTAAATATATATAAATATTATAATAATTTAAAATTATAATTAGGTTTAAGACCTAATTATAATTTTTTTAAGTAGTTTACTGTCTTCGTTTCTTTGCTAACTTTCTTCTTTTCTTTGCTAACTTTCTTCTTTTCTTTACTAACTTTCTTCTTTTCTTTACTAACTTTCTTCGTATCTTTGATATCTTTCTTGTTAATTACCTTATTTTCCTTTGAATATAAATTATTAGTTAGAATTAACCTTTTTTCCTTTTTTTTTTTTTAGGTACATAGCTTTTATTAAAGCTCCCCTGTGTGTCTTCTATGTTGTGAAAATCTTCTATGTTGTTAAGTTAATAAATTTAAAAAATAAAAAAAAAAAAATTAAAAAAAAAAATAAAAAAGAATCTAAAAAAAAACAAACACCTAAACCAAAATAAACCACAAAAAAAAAACAAATTATATAACCAGGAAAAAAAAAGAAAAAAAAAAAGCAGGAAAAAAACCAGGAAAAATACCAGGAAAAATAATACAGGAAATATTAGACGTTCCAGGTGAAAAACGGGAACAGGAATGGGATTTTCCCGTTCCCGCTTTTTAAAATACGGGAACGGGAATTCCCGTTCCCGTTTTTTTCCAAGTCCGGGAAATGAATCCCGTTCCCGGAAATTCCCACTTTCGTTTCCCGGAAAACGGGAATTGTCACAGCCTAATTTAAATAATGGCCACGTAATGAAAGCGCTACCAAAGTGGCATATTTTTGATTAAAAAAGATTACGTTTTGACGTTTTCAGGATCGTATTAATATCAGTAAATGATAAGTAAAAAGTAGAACTTGTTGAAAACATTTTCAAATATATTCCTTCGACAATATTCTCAAAGGTTTGTAAACGCACTTGTTTGCAAAATGCTTTAAACCAGCCAAGAATTTGTTTGTTATAAAATATTTTTTGTTTTTAAGTTTAAATAAATCTATGTATCTTTGAACAGCAAAAATAGATTTTGTATACTTTCACTATTGAGTGGTGTTAATCTATGCATAAAAAAATCAAAATCAAAGCGAAATATCAAGAAAGAGTTATCTTCTTTCAATACGCTTTAAAACAAAAAGTTTTGAATTTTGATGAATTTTGGTACAAGTAAGAAAAAGATATTCCAATTGCAGCTTCTAAAGCAAGCGTGGTTTGTACTTCGCCTACTAGTTCGATTGGGCCCTGCTTGCAAATACCAAAATGTTTAGGAACTACATAGGCAATAAATTAAAAAAAGAAAAGTAGCTTATAGTAAAAGCAATTGCTATATTGTGTTAAAAAAACGACTAAAATTTTTTGGTTTGTCGATGCGCCAAGCCCCGCAGTGAGATTTTTAAAAGGCATACTTCATAATAAAATGGGTAAAGTTTCTCCCACATCGTCATAAACAATATAAAATACAAATCGTATTAGTGAATTACTTCCACGCTGAAAATGCTACTTCGGACTCCAAACTTGTTGGCCATATAGATAATGTAAAATCTCGAGGATTAAAAACTTTTCTTTTAAATTTTGGAGAGTCAATGTATTTAAGCTAGTACAAAATACATGAGTACCTAAGCTGCTCCACCAACAGAATATATAACAAAAAGGAGGTCTGTGGAGAGCACGTACCAATAAACTAACCATTAACAATAATAACAGTAAATATTTTATAAATGCCACATTTTACAAAACCCACTTACAATAATTAAATAAGAAATATCATTTTCAACATGCTCCTTTACAATAATTATATCATTATTGTCACTTTTTACACGCTCCCCCTCCTGTTGGCTTTTTTTCTTTTAATTGTTTAAGATATTGTCCATCAAGGGGTGACTGACGAGTAGGACGTTTATTGTTTGACCTGAGTGCCGCATCATTTTGCCTAATCCCGGTTTCAACTGCACAGACATTTCTTTTTGAATTATCATCTTTATATTTATTATCTTATTCAATATCGATCTCAAAAAAGCAGGGATACAAGACAAAGACATCAAGAGATGCAAAACGTGCTGCAGAGTTTAAAAAGAAAAATTGTCAGCTCAAAGCAACATGCGGTACCAATATATAGCTTCTTAAAAGTTGTTAGTCTTTGATTTGCCAATCGTGTTTACACAAAAAAAATGAATTTTCTTAAGAGGGTTTTTGGATAACAAAATGCCGCGGACCTGAATCAGGCCATGAAACAACTATAATTTAATTGCATAGAAGAAAATTTTTTCTTTTGTTTTGACAACTTTATTTTGTCCCGATTATAAGGAGAACATTGAAAGTTTTTTTTTTTTGTTTTTTTTGTTTTATAAATTTGATTTCTTTAAAAAAATGACCAGGTGTACCACCTTAAAACTTGACTATTTTTGCAATACCACAAAACTCATGTCTCTAGGATTGGTCATTGCATTCAAAAACAACTAAAAATGCGTAAAGCATAATGCATCTAAGTAAAGCATCAATAAATTCAGCTATAGTAACTTTAGTAACTTTGTATTAGTTAAATAATCATATTACTTTATTACATAGTATTTTAGTTAACTAGTTACTTATTTCTTTAAATCTAACGGAATCCATTAGGATGTCTTTATGCACTAAAAGAAAAGTTTGACAAAAAGTTTTTTAAAACTAAGATAGAACAAAAAGAATTTACACTTTTTTGAATATGCCATTTTGTATTTCACGTTTAAAAATTTTTATTCTGCAAAACAAAAAACATTTCCTTGATTTTGAAAACAATTTGATTTGATCCAACAGTTTGAAATTACGAACATCAATGCATCAGAATAAATATAAATATATAAAAATATTTCGTTTTAATGTTACAAAATGCCAGGAACAAAGTAAAGAAAATAAAATACAAAAATATCATTAAAAAAAATATAATTATATAAAAAAGTAGTTTCAAAAAATTTTAATATTTTATGGTTAAACGCACTATTCAAAAAAATTAAGAAATTGGTAAAATAATATAACGCATTCACATACTAACAGATATATATATATATATATATATATATATATATATATATATATATATATATATATATATATATATATATATATATATATATATGTACATATATCGATAGTAGTATATAAATGCGGGTTCTGGCTCATTGATACTTTTCCATACTTAAGGATGATATCTTTGATGTGATGAGATAGGTTTGTGATGGGGTTTTAGTGAGTGTAATATCCAAGAAGAAGTATAAAAATAATCATGTTATTTGTGTACCCTTCAAGATGCCTAAATTTTTCTTACCTTTTTATTCAATTTTCTTACGATGTGATTTAAAAAAAAATTCTTCTTATTTAAAAATGTTTATAGCGCGAACAAAGAATGCAGGTGAAGTGAAAGCGTTGTTTGATCTTTTGTTCAAAAATATGAGGATGGTGTGTTTGCGAATAAGTAAAGAAGGTATAAGTGTGCGAACAAAAACAACGATAAATTTAATGTTTGAGGTGGATCTTTTTTCAGATCGTTTTGATGAGTATGTGTTTGATTTTGAGGAGCCGTTACATGTGGGTGTTGAGAGTTATGTGAGCAAGGTGTTTAAAACGGTGAAAACTGGAAGCGAGTTGACTTTGTCGATTTTGAGTGCGGGAAGTTTAGAAATCGCTGTGAGAACTTTAGACCAATTTGAGTATAATATTAAGGTGGCGACGGAAAGCGTTCAAAACGTGAGTTTGAGTGAGCGCTATTTTTTTTGGTCAAAGAGAAGAGTTTTGGCTAGTAGGTTTAGTGAAATGTGTAAGATGGTCAAGCCGACATCTGAATTTAGAGTGTGTTTAGAGAAAGGTGTGTTGATATTTTCAATGGAGACAAGCGGTGTTATTTGGGAGAGTTTTAAGTTTGGAGAAGAGAGCGATGGTAAGAAATTGGAATTGGTGCGTAAGTCTGATCAGTTGTATCGGGTTTCAAAAATCGTTTCTTTTTCTAGCGTGTTGGATGTGTATGTGGGAGAGACGTTAATGATTTCGTCTGAAGGGGAAATAGGAATGATAAAGGTGTATTTTCTTTAAAAACATTCGTTTTCAAAGGAAGGATCTACAAAATGGAGCCTAAAATGGGTATGCTATTGAAGGGTGAATTTGGTCCGAGGAGTAAGCCAAGACCGGAGAATTGTTCTTCTTCTCCAGAGCCTATACGATCGTATGCTTTTTTGTTTTTGAGATAAAGCCCATCGCCTTGTGTGTTTCCATCCCAATGGTTGAGGTATATACCGGATCCTAGTTTGGAAATTTTCAGTCCTTTTCCGCCTTTTCTGAGGTAGACAACACCGCGCCCGGCAATTTTGTCTACCAAGGCAGAACCGGCAGAGGCTCCAACTCCACCTAACAGTCCAGTGGCAAGAGCAGGAACGACTTTTGTGGCGATGGTGCTTCCGATCATACCGAGTAAAGGTAAAAGGGCACCGATGAATCCTCCTTCAACTTTTGCGTTGTGCATGAGCTGTTTTTTGCTGAGTTTGAGGGTGACGCCTTTTCCAGCTTCATAGGCTTTTGCAATTTGGTTGAGTTGGGTTTGCGTGACAGCAAGAACATGTTCACCGTTCAAGTCTTGATGGGTGAGTTTTATGCTGGTTGCAGTTTTATCATGCAACGCTTTTTTAATTTTGTCGGCTTGACCTTTGGAAATGTTGAGACTGATCTTTTGATACATTTTTAATAGAAAAAGAAATTTTTTTTCTTTGAAATTTATCGACTGAAAGCGCTTCCGGAGAAAAGATCGTGTAGAGTGGATGATATTTTTTCTCTGATGTGGTATCTGACAATGATGTCTTCTCCTCTAAAATCGATCAAATGATCATCTTGATCAACGATTTGTGTTTCCATTTTTGAAATTTTGCTGACAACGATGGGAAGGTATATGAGGTGAAAAGGTTTTTC
This sequence comes from Hydra viridissima, assembly GCF_058129835.1. NCBI lineage: Eukaryota > Metazoa > Cnidaria > Hydrozoa > Anthoathecata > Hydridae > Hydra > Hydra viridissima. The sequence continues at coordinate 10,622,038 of NW_028324312.1, read as the reverse complement.
AACAATTTTGGTTCCGGGTTCAACTTGTGGGTAAAAGGAGTAAATGTCGTTTGTTGCTTTTCCGTCTAAATAAGACGAGCCGATAATGTCGTTGGTGACTCGAATGACTGCAGTTTCTTCAATTCTCACGATGTTTTCAGACTCGTAAGTGTCAATGACGCTTGTGACTTTATTAGGGTCGACAGGGTCTTCTTTTTTCGACGTAGGTGTATTCGTTTCTATCGAATCCGAGGAGCGAACCTATGCTGTTATTGACGTTGAAATCAACCCAGTATTTTGTCGTTGCTGTAGGCTTTCCAAACTTTAATACGGCTTTTAACGAAGACTCGTTTGCTGTAATGGTGACTCCGTCTACTCTGTACAAGTTTCCTGTTTGCTTTTGCATTTCAGCTTGAAGGTAATCGTTGAGCTGATTAATTTCGTAGGATCCTTCTTGAATGTAGATGGTGTAACTGTTCGATCCAGAGTTTGGACTGTATCTGAAAACGTTATTTTTAGAGGTGATGTTGGGATAGCTTCGATAGGTTTCGAGTCCCACAAGAGCCATTTCGTACTGTTTGTTTAAATCCAGCTCGATGGGTTTATCAAATTTTGTTTTGATGGAGCTGTTTGATACGGTGGGAAGCTCTTTTTTAGATTTAGCATGCAAATAGAATCCAGACATGTTTTTTATACGTTTGGAAAATAAAAATCATCCAACCCGCTTCTGTATTTTCCATGGTCTTTTTGGAGGATAAATCAATGACGGCAAATCCATGGGGTTGAGACCAGCAGTATTTGCAAAACTTTTTAAATTCTTCTTTTTTCATGTCGCTTGAAACGTGATCTTGGTAAATGTGGTTGATGTTTTTATCGTCCTGAGGAAAGAGGCAAATAAAGTTGGCATTTTCTCGGATGGTTTGTCTGGGGAGCAGGAAATAATTTTGAGCGAGGTAAAAGCAGTCGACGTTAGAGTGTCTTCCTCGGATGTAATATTTTTCGCATTTGTTTTGTTTGGTGAGTTGCAAGTCATCAAAGATCATCAAGTTGTTTTTGGACGAGTCTAAGGCAGCGGGTTCAGGAACGTCTTCTTCATTTTCGAAAAATTGACATTCCATGTCTGTTTCTCCGTTCCATTCTTTGGATATTTCTTCAATGACGTCTTCAGGACTGGATTTTAGCTGTTCAATTTTGCTTTGAATGTTAAATAATTGAAGAATGAGTTCTTTTGGTAGTTTCTTTTCAAAGGCTTTTTTGAGTATTTTGTATTCGGGTTGGAAAAGGGATTTGCCAAAGACTTGCAAGTGGTTATAATCAAGCCATCCAGGTCTAAGCAGTAAATTGAGAAGCAAGGTTGTTTTTCCGCACCCGGACTTTCCGACGATGATTCCTCGAATGCTTCTAGGTAAAAACTTGTTGTTATATCTTTTGGTTTTTCCGATATTCCATGACAAATCAATGACTTCCATTTTTTACAGTTAAAAAAATATTTTTCTTGTATTTAAAATGTACTGCGTCAAATGCAAAAGAGAAACAGAAACCATTCATCTGAAAAAGGAGATGACAAAAAACAACAGGCCTATGCTCAAAGGAACCTGCGACTCTTGCGGAACGACCAAATGCCAATTTATTGCTAAATATGCTACAAAAGGAGGTGATTTGGTAGAATCGATCAATAAGCTGTCGAGCAAAGTGAAGCTTCCATGGGCAAAATTTCCAGGAGAAATGCATATTCCTGGGATGAACTTTGCAGGACCGGGAACCAATTTAGACAAACGTTTAACATCCACAGACATGTATCAAGAGTGGAGCAAGCCGGTAGACAGAGTGGACAATGCAGCGTATCACCATGATTTGGCTTATAAATATTTTAACGACCAACAAAACAGGAATGTGGCTGATCAAATGATGCTTGAAGAAATGAACTCCATTCCAAACCCCACTCAAAGAGGGATCAACGAGAGAAAACTCATTACACCGGTGATCAAAGCCAAAGCTAAATTCGGATTGGGTGTTGGATCTAAAGGATCTATAAATTCGAAGCGATCCGAAGGATCTAAAAAAAAAAAATGCCTCTGAAATGGACTGACCAGCTTGCAGAGGAGCTTCATAAACCTGTCATTCACCATTTTAAAAGAAGAAGGGTGATTGTGAACGACATGGATGAGATATGGGCTGCAGATTTGGTTGATATGAAATCGTTTTCAAAATTCAACAACGGCGTTAAATATTTGCTCATGGTGATTGACGTGTTTTCAAAGTATGGATGGATTGTTCCGTTAAAAAGTAAAACAGGGCTTGAAGTGGCTGAATCGTTGAAAAAAATCTTCTCAGAAAGAAAGTGCATCAAATTATAGGTGGATAAAGGAAAAGAATTTTACAACAAGCACGTGAAAGCGCTAGGTGTTCAATTGTACTCTACTGAAAACGAGGAAAAAAGCTGTGTCGTCGAGCGATGGAACAGAACGATGAAGGAGAGAATGTTTAAATATTTTTCAGCCAACAACACTAATAAATACATTGACGTATTAGATGAGATGGTGAAAAATTACAACAACACAGTGCATTCTTCCATTAAGATGACTCCAGTGGAAGCCAGCGATGAAAAGAATAAAGGTAGGGTCTGGTGGAACCTGTATGGAAAGGATCAAGCATTACCAGCAAAACCGAAATTTTCAATGGACGATCAAGTAAGGATTACCAAAAAGAAGTCTCATTTTGAAAAGGGGTATACGCCAAGATGGACTGAAGAAGTTTTTACCGTGTCAAAAGTTCAGTACACGAATCCTCCTACGTATAAAATTGCTGATGCTCATGGTGAAGAAATTCAAGGCACTTTTTACGAGCAGGAAATGCAAAAGACGCATCAGGATATATTTAGGATTGAAAAAATCGTTCGCAAGACCAACACCAGGTCGTTAGTCAAATGGTTAGGGTATCCAGACTCGTTTAATTCGTGGGTGGACAATAAAGAACTGATCCGTTTGCTTTCGAGCGACATTGGTCATTTCCTCGACAAAAAAAATTTTCGAGTCCATTAAAAAAATGAGCAAGATGATGGTTTTGTTTGAGCCCTTTATCAATGAGTACCTTAAGACGGAAGATTACGAGGAGTCGTATTATTATTCGCCTTATGAAGAAAAGTACCATTACAAGATTTACAGCTTTGAAAATGATTTGGATTTTACCATTATTCGTCGAATGGATGAATATGAGTTGAAAATAAAGTGTGGAGGGATTCGTTTTGAAAAAAGTGGCATGCCATTCAAAGATGTATTTGAGTATGCTCGAAGAAAAATAAATAAAGTCAAAGAGCAATCAAAAGCGTCGGATCCAAAAAGGATCTAAAAAAATTTCTTTCCCATTAAAAAAAGATGAATTTCGTGACGATTGAGAATTTTGACGAGAGTAAATTAATAGCTGGGGAGATTTACGCAGCCACAAGACCTATTCAGTATCAAAAGATTCCGCTGTATTACGAGTATGAAAATGGAAAAGGTCCTTTTAATCTAAGAACACCCATTTTGTATTCTTTAGGTGTGTTTGAGAGTTTAGATCCAAAGACAAAAGAGCTTACGGGTTATTCTATGTCTTTTGTTGCTCATGACGATAAAAATGGATCAGAAGAAGAAAAGTTTATGGAGGTGATTGAAAAAATAACAAAATTTCTTCGAGAGCAAGTCATTCTTAAAACACCCTTGTTGAAGAAAGGAGGAAGAACTAAAAAGTTAATGTTTGAGGTTTTATCCATTTTAAAGAAAAAGTCAGAAAGCTCATCTTCCATATTTTTCGGAAAGCTGTATAGAAAAGAAAAGAACATTACTTCCTTGTTTAGTAAAAGGGAGAACAAAAAGCTTGTAAAGGCTGATCCATTGGAGTATGTTCGTCAAAGGTGCTTTGTCATTGCGTCTTTAAAAATTGAAGGTGTTTTTATTGGATCACAGATCGAGACCATTCAAGTCAAGCTTCCAGAAGTGGCCATCATTAAAAATGCTCCTGTTTTGGTTCAAAGCATCATGAGCGATTTGGATTTAGATGAAATGGAATCTGACGAAGAGATGTAAATCCATTTTTAGATTCTTTGACTTCGTATGGATCCAAAGGATCTAATCCATGGAAAATTAGCGATTTTTTAGATCCTTTGGATCCATGGAAATCATAAATGATTTTTAGTTTCTTTGAAACAATGGAAATTCTTCGAATTTTTAAATTTTGCGCAAATTTAAAAATGATTAACGTTGAAGGAATAACATTGCCAAACGAGGCCTTGACCAACTTTCAATTGGAAAAAGCTGCGAAACAGTTAAAATTGGAAAACTTTCGAGGCGTTTTTGAAAGAGACACATTGCCGAAAAAACCAAGAAGAAAAGAATGTGGGATTGTCAACACGGGGGATTCGAGCACTGGAGGATTTCATTGGGTGTGCTGGTACAAAGACGGCGATAAGAAGTACAGCTTTGATTCATATGCACAGCCACCTCTTGTTGAGCTGGTAAAATACTTAAAAAATCAAAGATTTTCCACGGAGGATCTAAAAAGCCCCGTTTATCACAACAGCGAAAGAGTACAGTTTGGTAACACCTCTTATTGCGGTCACTTGTGTCTTTACGTCCTGAAAAAATTAGATGCAGGTCTTGACTTTCAAAGCATTATGAACACCTTGTGGTGATCCTTTGGATCCGTGGCGACGATGTCGCTTAAACAGGAAAAAATAAAATCCGAGACATGTAAAATGATTGACAAATTTGGTAGATCAGAATTGGGTCGTTATTTATATAACCCTTATTCAACCTCTCTTTCAAGCGATCTGTATGTCAGGACAGATGGAAACAGCACCATCATTGCAGATTTGGATTTCAACTCTCACAAAATCATCAACCTGGCAGAACCTACCACTTCGCACGATGCTGCCACCAAAAATTATGTGGACACGCATGCGTCAGGTGGGACATCAGTGGGAACCGCGGACTTGGATTTAAATTTTCACAAAGCGATCAACTTGAACGAGCCGACCAATCTTCACGACGCTGCCACTAAAAATTACGTGGACGTCAGCTCGAGCATGAATGTTAAAACGGATGGATCCAGCACCATCACTGCTGACATGGATTTAAACAACCACAAATTACTCAATGTGAAAGATCCGACCACTTCTCACGATGCTGCGACAAAAGCGTACGTTGACACCAAAGTGGCATACAACAATATTTTGTACACAGACGTCAACATGACATCACACAAATTGACCAATTTAGCCGAGCCCACTTTATCCTCAGATTCAGCCACCAAAAATTACGTGGACACGCATGCGTCAACATCAGTAGGAACAGCGGACTTGGATTTGAATTCCCATAAATTGATCAATGTGCTCAACCCTTCAAACGCGCAAGACGCTGCGACGAAAAGTTATGTGGACGCTTTGTCACAAAATTCCAACTTTTTAGGATTTTTTCCCAATTCAGGATTTTCGTCCTTGGGGTTAAAGTCTCAAACGGTTGCAGGATCAACCACCGCACCGGTTTTCAGCTACGTTAGCGGTTCTGGAGTTCTGAGAAGATTATGGCTGGCTTTTAGTGGAACCGGAACAAACGTCCCTGGAAATGTTTTTATTCGGATATTGGCAGACGGAGAAATTAGAGTGGGGAATTATTCAATAACCACTGACGCTGTTGGTGTGGACGCCGCTGCTCTTGCCTGTGACTTGCTCTTTTCCCCTCTCGGCGGTCCTTTTTACGCCAATTCTTTGCAAGGATGCAACATGTTTAGTACCACTTCCTTGGGAGGATATTTTACAGTCGACTTGCCGTTTACATCAAGCTTAACCATCCAATTGGTCAATAATAATGCTGCAGCCATCACGTATTGGATTCAACCGTTCATTTCCACATTCACCTCCATTCCTCCTCTCCTTTCCTCCGTTAAATTGTACGGAAGGACGTTCAGATATTTTCAAACGACTTACGGGAACGAATATGTTTTGCTGAATACCAATGGAAATGAAAATGGAGTTTTTCTGAAATACATCAGGATGCCCGTCATCGGCGCTTCTGGAAACTGGTGGGAGTCCAGAGTCAGAATGTACGACGGAAATGCTCCTCCTGGAAACGGCACTGTCCTAAGCCCATGGACTCCTTACAGTGCAAACAATTACAACACTTTTCCTGGTTATGACTCTGACAGCAAATGCTTCTTTTCCTCGTCTGGATTGGAAGATTTTTATTTGTCCTCGTGGAATGGATCAAACATATCGTCGTTCAACAACAAATCGACGGGACTGCTTTACCAATCCAATGCTTCCATCGGATCCACCACCACCATTTCCTTTTACAGAAATTTCGGAGAAGCAGATTCTATGCCCAGCGTCGCAACCGGCAGAAGACTCGTCGTTACTCTCAACTCTGGAGACGCTCAAGTCGGTCAATCCGGAAGCTTTTATCTTCTTCTAGGACAGGTCTATTATTATGCTTAAAAAATATTATGCAAAAGGATCTAAATAAAATTTCAGCATAAATAAAAATGTCTGATGAAATCCAAAAGAATCTTAAAAATCATAGATTTTCCATGGATTCGAAGAATCTTGAAACCTGTGATAGACTTTTGCTGATAGCGGAGATTAAAGATCTAATGCGATATTGTGGATCTGAAAGTGAAAAAGAAGAGGGTGAATGGAGAGAAAGATTGAGAAAAAAGTTTCCTTTACTGTTAAAAAGATGAGAAGAATCATTTGTATTGACGAGAATAAGTTGAAAGGCACCGTTTATTTTAACGATCATTTAGATCATCCTCCTAGACGGCTTTGTCGTCGTTCCAGATGTGAAATATTTGCTCAAAGAGACATTAAGTTGAACCGTTTATCCAAACAGACGATTGTTTTTATGTTTGGGATTAAAGTGGATAGAGGTGTTGCTTTGGTGAATTTGAGACATGAGCTAAATTTAAAGCTGAATTATTTCAACCACTTTTTGCTTTTTTCAGAGTCTGTAGAGAGCATCTTCATGGAAATTTATAACAGAAGTGACAAGGACGTCGTGATTAAAAAGGGAGAGAGCCTTTGCATCGTGAATTTCTTTTGAGTTCTATTCCGGGAAGAAATTTTTTTTATTTCTCCTTAATAAAAAAATGGATCTAAACAGTTATAAAGAAATATACCCAGTTCTTCCATCAGCTCCAGTGGTTGATGGACACGTTTACCGTCTTCAAAAAATAAGCGAAATCCAAAAAGAGATGGACAACGAGAGGAAGAAGAGAGTTCATCTCAGCAAAAAGTACCATCGCGTTTTCAGGATCATTTCGAATGTGGACAATACGATGCAGGGATTGTGCATAGCATTGGGTGCGACTGGAATAGGCCTTTTGTCCACGATTATTGCAAGTCCAGCAGCGATTGCGTGTGAAGGGGTGGCTATTGGAATGGGTTTTTTATCGATTGTTGGAGGTCAAGTGAACAAAAGAATGGCTTTGAAAGCGGAAAAGCACGAAAAGATAAAAGTGCTGGCAGAGTCAAAATTGAACACGATCAGCGAGCACATTTCCAAGGCGTTGATGGACAATAAAATAAGCGATTCAGAGTTTCAGTTGATTCTTGGCGAGCTTCAAAAGTTTAAGACCATGACGGAGGAAATACGAACCAAAACCAAAAACGGAATAGATGAATTGGCTAAAGAGAACTTGATCCAAAAAGGTCGAGATGACGCGATTAAAGCGTTCAACAATTTTTATAAGAAATCGTAGATTTCCAACGGATCCAAAAAATAATTTCTATCGTATTTTAAAAACCATGTCTTTTTTTAAAATACAAGACCCGAACAAAAGAAATGAAATTGTGAGAGAGATTAATGAGAGAAGAAAGAGGATTTATCAGAACAGCATCAACGACAACATTTTAGATGCTGATTTTCAGACGGATGTGGGAAAGCTGTTTAAACCTCTTATTCAAAGCAACGAGAAGACGCTCAAAAAGATAAAATCCGAAGTTAAGAACGAGGTTAAAAACGAAGAGGTTAAACCCGAGGTTAAATCTGAGCATCCTGAGGATTTTTTAGAATCATCTATTCTTCCTGAGGGTGAGCAATTTAAAAAAAGTTTGTTTGATCTGGATGCAAGAGCCAAACTTAAAAGAAGCTTTACGAACAAGTTTGAATTGAGCAAAAGCGATGGTCAATATATGATTGGAAAAATGGGAGTGGTGTTTGAGGGTAAGGATATGATTGTTGGAGGTGAAAAGTATGAAGGAACAAAAGGTCTTTGGAATCTCATGACCAATCCAAACGTTTCAAAGGACGTGACAGCAGAAGATGTGGCTAATTACTCGAAAATTTTAGTAGAGAGTGATGCTGTAAAGCCTGATGCGAGACACAACAAGCCAAGAGCTTCAGAGATTGAAAAATACAATCAACTCATCATCCCCATTGAAAACGAGCTGAAATCTAACAAGACTGCTGAAGATTCTGATGAATCTATTTCAGCTCCTTCGAGTTACGATCTTCAAATGCTTGAAAAAATGCGTGCTGAAGATAAAAAAAAGCTTGCTGAAGATGAAAAAGTGAGGAAGTTAAAAGAGGATTATCATAAGGCTTTGAAACGTATTGAAGAAGAGAAAGATACGATGAGCGTTGAGAAGTATAATGAGTACAAGGATCGCATTAAAAAAGCTTTTGATAGGAGAATAAAAGGTCGTGGAGTGATCATTCTTCCAAGCGATCCGAATGCGTTGGTGGAAAAGCTTGAATTGAGCGTGGCTGCTTGTCGTGCTGGGAATACGGGATCGAGAAATGAAGCTGTGAGCATTTGCGATGAGTTGTTGAGACAAAAGGTGATTAGCAAAAACCAGTACAAGTCAATCATGAAGGTCATTTAGAGATCATGAAAAAAATTTTTTTCGTGTATTTAAAAAATGATCATTTACAGAAACAGATATGTTAAGAAACACGTTGTTGGAGGAAGCGGAATCATGGATACGTTTCGAAACTTTTTAAAAAGAGCAGCAGCGTCAAGCGCATCAAGAGCAGCGTCCACTTTGGCTCAGAAAATGGCAAAAAGCGAGTTGGGAAGAGAAGCGATCACCGCAGCCAAATCGGCAGGTAAAGAATTGGCTTCTTCAGCGATTGTGACTGCTAAAGATGTAGCTATTGATCAAGGCAAGAAGGCTTTAGAAAAGGTGTATGCCAAGACGGGAACTCCTAAAAATTCGAAGAATTTCAATGGATTCAAAGAATCTCAAAAGCTGACTCAAAAGAGCAAAGACATTATTTCAGGAATGACAGCTCCAAAGGTGAGCAGCGATTATGATTCTATTGGGGGATCTTTGTCCAAGAAAAACGCCATTCGCATCCAAGACCTGGTCAAGATGGGAAGAGGGCTGAAGATTGTCTAAAAATCGTAGATTTCCAGTGATTCAAAGAATCTAAAGGATCTGAAATTTTTTTTTCTTTGGTATAGAAAAATGGCAGATATTTTAAACATTACAGAAGAAGTCATCGTTGACGAGTCCATTGAGAGAAATGAGTTTCACGAATATGAGCCTGTCAGCATTAATTTAAACACTCCAGGTGAGATCAGAATCAACATTGAGCAGCAAGATTTGTTCACGCATCCTTATGAGTCGTACCTTTTGATTGAAGGAAGGTTGACCAAAGCGGACGGAACCTCCTATGCAGATGCAGATGCAGTTTCTCTTGCCAACAACGGTATCATGCACCTGTTCAGTCAGATTTCTTACCAGTTGTCGAATCAGGAGATTGAAACCGTATACAGTCCAGGTCAAGCTACTACCATGCTAGGTTTCGTAAAATATCCTGTAGAGTTTCAAGCATCGGAAGGAATGAATCAGCTGTGGCAAAGAGACACCACTGCCCTTGCCGATCTTGCAAACAACAACGGTTTTAACACAAGACAAGACTACATCATTAAGAAGCCGGCGGATAAAGGCACCTTTTCATTTTGCATTCCTTTGAATCACATCTTTGGCTTTTGCGATGATTACGAAAAAGTTCTTTACGGGTTCAAGCACACCCTAACCCTTGTAAGAAAAAGCGACACGGATGCCATTTTCAAGAGCGCAGAAACAGCCGCAGGAAAAGTCACCTTGAGCAAACTGTCTTTGTTCATGCCTCATGTCAACCCATCCGTAATGGCAAGCAACAATTTGTACAAGCTCATCGAGTCCAAAGTGGAGGCTCCGTTGAACTTCAGATCTCGACAGTGCGACACCATTGCCGTTCCAGTGTCCAATACGTTCAGTTGGAGACTGAGTGCAAGATCGGCCAGCGAACGACCAAGATACATCATTGTTGGATTCCAGACCAATAAAGACGGCAGTCAAGATTTAAATCCATCCGTTTTTGACCACTGCAATTTGAAGAACATGTATATCACCTTAAACAGCGAGAGGTATCCCGCCGTCGATTACGACTTGGATTTTAACAACAACAAATTTTCGAGGATCTACAGGGACTCGTGCAAGATTTTCCACAAGATTTTTGGTGTTCACGAAATACTCGCTCAACCCAATTTGACAGCTCAAAATTACAGGTACATTTGTCCTCTTTTCTGTTTTGACGTGAGCAAGCAGGCTGAGAGGTTAAAATCGACCGTGTTGGACGTGCAAATTAAAGCCACCTTTAACGCAAACGTTCCTGCAGACACTCAAGCCTTTGCCATTGTCATTTCAGACAAGCTGTTGGCTCTCAAATCTGACGGCAACAAGATGAACGTCATCTATTAGGGATAAAAAAATAAATCCTTAATAAAAGGATGATTTATACTAAAAAGGATTTGAAAAATTTACTTATCGAAAACGGCGTTTCCAAAACGACGAAAAGCAAAATGGGTTTGGCAATGATTGCGGCTGAAAATAACTTGATCGACAAAAACGCGCTGATGGAGGATGTCAAGCCGATAGACTCCAAATACGAAAGACTGCGATCGATCCGAAACCATCCCGTGGCTGTAAAAATGACGCACGCTGAAACAGGAGAAGTGATCGAATACGGCTCTCTTTACAAAGCGATGAAAGAGACGGGACACAGCAGCGGTTATTTTGAGAAGCGAAACGGAAAAATAGATGAAAAAGGAATTAAGATTGAGATCATTAAATAAAATGACGTTTCACCCGTTTTTTATGGAGTGTAGTCTAAGAGAGCCTGATGCAGAAAAGAAAAGACAGCTCGAGGCTCTTGCGTTTAGATCCGTAGAAAATCAGTTCAAAGTTCCTGAAGTGTACAGCGATGAAAAAAGAGACGAGCTTTACGCGATGTTGTGGGAAGAAAAAGAGGACGACTTTTCGCGGATGGAGAAAAAAATCAAAGAGCGCAACAGAGAGTGGGTTCATTTGAGCAAGCAAGAAAAGCTGAGAGCGATCGACAAGAGTGTTCTTGAAATGGACTGCGATTGGGAAGAAAAGAAAAAAATGTCGGCAAAACTGAAAATGGACACGATGCTCCAAAAATACGAGATCTTTCCTTTTGCTGGAAAAAATTGAATTCGAGTAATGTCATTAACAACGATTAAAAAAGATGGATGACATTCAAATCACAATTGAAAAGCTCAGACAGTGTGGAAAAATGCTTAAAAAAATTTTCGATCTTGAATACCAAGTTTTAGAAAAACTGGAAAGGCCGTTGATGAAGTATGCGTTTGAAAAGAACTACACGTGCATTCAGATAATGATTCAAGGCCTCAGCCTTATCAGTAATCAGCTGTTTATGGAATTAGATAAAAGTCGTTTGAATAAAAAAGACGAATACAAAATGAAAAGGATTTTTGAGAGTTATCGATATGATTATCTAAATACTATCTTAGGGTATGTAGAACTTTTTGAAAATGAAAATGGGAATGAAGAAGAAGAATTTATTAAAGGATTTCATACTAGAATGATTGAACTCTTTGGTGAAGAGGAACTGTTGATGAGTGACCTTGAGCGTCTAAAAGAGATGAAAAGTAGCATCAACTTTAACATTGCATTATTTGAAATGGATAAACTAAGTCTTTAAAATCACCCTTTGAATTTTTAATTCTTCGAAAAGAATTGAAAATTGATCTCGAGATTTGCAGCGATTAAAAAAGATGCTTGAAGATGATGATTTTTCATATGATGATTCGTCAGATGATGATTCGTCAGATGATGAGGCTGAAGAAATGGGAAGAATGTTGGAAATCGAGTTGTCTGATATTATCGCTTATGAGGATCGATTTTGTGCTCCTGCTGCTTGATGTGATCGCTTATTTTTCTTTTCATTCTCTTCGGAGAATCAAAAGATGTTTGCTGAAAAAAATTGAATTCGAGTAAGAGAAATTACGAAGCAAGAAAAAATGGATGCAATAAATGGACGATATGTGACATTTCCCTCTGGTGAGCAACTTTGGGAGAGTCGATATGGATTCAGCCTCCCTTATGAGCTTGACTCTTTTGGAAAAAGGGTTTTGATCCAAACGGATGAGGCTGGACATCAATATGTCGTTCGCGTTGACGACTTGGGACATCAGTATGTGGAAATGCTCCATGGTATGTTAGCGAAAAATCTGTTTTTTTTGAAGAGTCTGAAGCTTATGTTGAGTTTGACGAAAATGGTAAAAAGTATAAGGAATTCAACGATGGCTTTTTGGAGCATTGGATGGATGAGTATGGTCATTGTTATTATATATGTGATGATGAAAGAAGGCTTGTCATTGAGTACAGAGATGAATACAGAAATGATTATCCATATGCAATCGTCTTGAACGAATCAGGAGACCAGATTCTTATTAATGTTCACAGTTTATATGGAAACGCAGAGTTCGGTGAAGAAGAAATTAGTATTGAGTACAGAGATGGCTATCACCATCTTGTCAGATTCACAGCTGAAAACATTAATTTGCAAGGTGATGAAGAAATGGGAAGAATGTTGGAAAGAGAGTTGGAAGCAGAAAACATGTCAGAAAATGATATCATCGCAGAAGAATGGGAAAAATTCTCTTCATCTTCTTGGAGAGTGGGCCGATTTTGCGCTCCTGCTGCTTAATACCCTTTAAGTGATTTTTAATTCTTTTTTAAGAATTGAAAGTTTGCTGAAAAAAATGAATTCGAGCTAAACAATTTACAGTGATTAAAAAGGATGGGGAATAATCAAAGCAAAATGACTGATTTTGAAGTGTCTCGATTTACAAAAGACGAAATTTTTACAGCTCTTGATGAAAACTCAGAGTTGTCTTCAGATCCTGTTTTTTGTAAATTTCAAAGAATCGTTCGAAAGCTTCCAAAGTCGGACAGACTTCAATTAAAAGAGATAATTAAGAACAAGTCAACTGAAGATTCAAATTTAATAATGAAATATGCTCTGAGAATGAATGTTCATATGAGGGAAACTCTAGCTAGCAAAGAAATTCTTAAAGTTAGAAGAAGAAAAGACAAAAACATGTTACAAGATTATCTAGGAATATTTAAATTTCTTTGAATCAGTTTTTTATCTGAAAATTGAATTCGAGATAAATAATTTACAGCATTTAAAAAAGATGGACACAAAGGTTATTGACGAAACAATTGTTTTTGATGAATTGGGTGAAAAGCTTATCATGGAATATGTTGAAGAACCACCTGTTGTTAAAAAAGCAGCATCTGATGAACCGCCTGTTGTTAAATATTCTCCAAGACGTAAGTCATATGAATGGACTAATAATAATCCTAGTGATCAATTACCAAGAAGTTGGCTCCTTCGTGATTAATTTTTTAAGATCCTTTGGATCCATGTACGATTTTTTAATTCTTTTTGAAGAATTTAAAAAAAAATTGAATTAAGAAGAATAAAATCTTTCAGTAATAAAAATGTATTACACAAAGAAGGATTTAAAAGAGTTGCTGAAGGAAAATGGTATTATGCAAACATCAAACAATTTGTTGGCTTTGACACTAATCGCGTTTGAAAATAATTTGTTCGATAATGAAAAATTAATGGAAAAGGTAAAAGAAAGGAGACCTGTAGGAAGACCGAGAACGTGTAAACCAAAGGAGGAAAAGCCTGTTGATCCAAAATGGGCAAGACTTGTTGGAATAAGAAAACATCCTTTCACTTATAAGATAACTCATGTGGAAACGGGTGAAGTGACTGAATACAAGTCTCATCATCAATTAAGAAAAGCAACGGGTCACTACTGGAAATACTTTGACAATAAACACGGCTATCAAATAATTAGGTTGTAAGAAATTTGTAGAAATTTTAATTTGTATAAAATTAAAATTTTTTTTTGCTGAAAATGAAATGGGTTAAGAATTTTTTTCTCTCTATATAAAATGGAAATGTTTAACATGAAAAAGTTAAAAGAGATGGCCCAAGAACTTAATCTCAAAGGCATCTCAAGGATGAGAAAATCTCAGCTCATTGTAGCTATACAAACAGCAAAACCCATCGTTGGGCATGGTCCTGCTCGTAGACGCACGACTGAGGCGAGACCTTTGCCTGCTCCGCGTCCTGCGATTGTACCGAGGCCTGTTTCCAATGACTTGATTTCATTCGGACCTGCTCGCTTGCAAAATCGAGTGACAAGAACTGAACCATCCATCCTTGACACACCTGTTGTCGATTCAACAAACGTCATTGCACCTAGACCGGTTCCTGCTCCTAGACCTGGTTGGCTATCAAGAATTGTGACATCTGTCTCCAACGGTTTTAACAAAGTGCTTACAGCCATTGATCCCTACGTTCCCGAATCGGTGAAGAATGCAGTGAGCAATGTGGGCAACGAAGTGAAGAGAACGGTGGGGTCTCTCAAATCATTGGCACTCAAATCGATCGCGCGATCAGCAGTTTACAAACCACAAATAAAGTTTGAGTTGACTAATCATGCAATAAAACACGTCACTGAACAGTTTTCATACACCCCCTCTGTTCGATACGAAGACCCTGAAGCCTTTTTAAACATGGTTAAAGAGGCTGCCATCAAAGTCATTAAAAAAAATACAAAAACGAACCTTGTTTTAGTCTGCGAAATGACGCGTGTGAATATTGCTACTGGAGAAGAAAATCTTCGAACTGTGGTCTTCCCGTCTTTATATGAAATTATTCTCGAATCAACAGACAAAAGAGAAAGCTTTGAAACATGGAAACAAAGAATTCTTGAAAACATGTCCAACTACAACAAGGAAGGATCCAATTGCAGAGTCAACAAAATTTTAAGAGTAGAAGTTAACATGATTGACTGGATACCTTTCAGCGGTTCGTCCTACATCGATCTTCCTCCCGAGCTGAAAAGTAAAAAGGCAATCATCAACATGAAAAACGATGACAATCAATGCTTTATGTGGAGTGTCACCAGGGCGCTTAACATGAAAGAAAAAAACGCTGAGAGAATTGATGAAGACTTGATTCTAAAATCTAAAGAGCTCCATTGGAACGGAATGGAATTTCCTGTCTCTCTTACTCAAGGTATCAACAAGTTTGAATCGAACAATCCAGATACTAGCATCAACGTCTTTGGATACGAAGAAAAAATAATCCATCCTTTACGAATATCCAAATTTTTAGATCGAAAGCATGTTGATTTGCTTCTCATTTCAAACAAAGACACTAACCATTACTGTCTCATTAAAAGCTTAGACCGATTGGTTGACTCTTCAATAACAAAAGGAAAAAGAAAACATCACATTTGCAGAAATTGCATGCAAGCTTATGACCTAGAAGAAAAGCTTCAAAAACACCGAGAAGACTGCTATAAACACATCTCGGTTCGAATTGAACTTCCTAAAGAAGGAACCACCGTTCAGTTTAAAAACTACAACATGTCTATGAGAGTTCCTTTTGTGGTCAATGCAGACTTTGAGTGCATCACCAAACCTATCAACACATGTACCCCTGACTCGAAACAGTCGTACACCAAACAGTATCAAAAACACGTACCAAGCTCGTTCAGCTACTTCATCAAATGCTTTAACGAAACCATTTACAAGGGAAAGCCAGTCATGTACACAGCAGAAAACGAAGAGGATGACGTGGCTCAAAAGTTTGTCACCATGCTTGAAGAAGACCAAAAAAAGATTTGGAAAATTATCGATTCACGACTAGAACAATGGAAGAATAAGCCAATAAAGACTGATGTGGATAAGAAGAAGTTTGAAGATGCAACCCAATGCCACATTTGCAAAAAGGATCTTAACGGTGACAAAGTGTGGGATCACTGTCATTTGACCGGAAAGTACCGTGGTGCAGCTCATAACCAATGCAACATTGATTACCAAATCCCAAGTTTCATACCCATTTTTTTACACAATTTATCCGGTTACGACAGTCATTTGTTTATCAAGAAATTAGCTGGAAAAGATGGAAAGCTAACTTGCATACCCAACAATGAAGAAAAATACATCAGCTTCTCGAAAAAAATCAAAGTGAGAGACTTTATCAATAAGAAAGGTAAACTTCAAGGAGTTTGGAAAGAAATGAGGTTTCTTGACAGCCGCAGATTTTTACCCTTCGGTTTAGACAAACTAACTAAAAATCTAACCGATGAACAATGCATAAACGTTAGAGAATATTATCCTGAAGATAAACAGTTCAACTTGATAAGAAAAAAAGGCATACACCCCTATGATTGGGTAGACTCCATTGAAAAGTTTTCCGAAACGCAATTGCCGCCGAAAAAAGCCTTTTATTCCAGACTAAACGATAAACACATCACTGAAGAAGAATATACGCATGCGCAAAACGTTTGGAATGTATTTGGATGCAAAACCTTTAAAGATTACCACGAGCTGTACAACATCTCAGACGTGCTCATTCAAACAGACGTTATTGAAAATTTTAGAAACGTGTGCATGGAAAGCTACGAACAAGATCCCACCTGGTATTACACCTGCCCTGGACTCGCTATGCAAGCTTGTTATAAAAAGACTGAAGCTAAAATAGAACTTTTTAGCGATCCTGATATGCTTCGCATGACACAAAAAGGAATACGCGGTGGAATCAGCATGATCTCCAACCGACTTGGAACTGGCAATAACAAATACATGCAAGACTATGATCCTTCACAACCCTCAAAATTCCTCCAGTATTTAGACGCCAACAATCTTTATGGATGAGCCATGAGCAAACCTCTTCCCGTTGGTGGATTCAGATGGATGACTGATCTTCAAAATTGGCGCAGCATACCATGCATTCTAGAAGTCGATTTGAGCTATCCTGAAGAGCTTCACGATTTACACAATGACTACCCTTTGGCTCCTGAAAGATTAACCATTGGAAAAGTAGAAAAGCTGGTTCCCAATTTAAACAACAAAGAAAAATACGTCGTCCACCATGAAAGCCTAAAACTCTATGAACGAATGGGATTAGTCATCACCAAAATTCATCGAGGCTTCACCTTTAGAGAAGAACCTTGGATGAAATCATACATCGGTTTCAATACCGACAAAAGAACAGAAACATCCTTCGAATCTGATAAGGAATTTTTCAAACTCATGAACAACTCTGTCTTTGGAAAAACCATGGAAAACATCGAAAATCATGTTGACGTTAGACTTGTCACCACAAAAAAAGAAGCCTTAAAATTATCCAAAAAACCTCAATTCGAAAGCTTCACCATTTTTGATGAAAAATTAATCGCGGTTCACATGAAGAGAAAAAAGCTGGCTTACAACAAACCTGTTTACTTGGGAATGAGCATCCTAGACATCAGCAAAATTTTGATGTTTCAACACCACTACGATTACATGAAACCAAAATACGGTGATCGCGCAAAATTACTCATGACCGACACTGACTCGCTCTTATACGAAATCGAAACAGAAGATTTTTACAAAGACATTGCAGATGATGTGCTTGAAAAATTTGACACGAGCGACTTTCCTAAAGACCATCCTGCCATTCAAAACTTTGGATTTGACGTTGGGTTTAAAAATAAAAAGGTCATTGGAAAATTCAAAGACGAAGCCGGTGGGAAGCAAATCACAGAGTTTGTTGGACTTAGACCCAAGCTCTACTCTTACTACATCCATAATGAAGAACACAAAAAATGCAAAGGTATACAAAATAACGTTGTTAAAAATCACATCACTCATCAACATTATAAAGACTGCTTAATGGATAAGAAAGAAAAACTTGCAACCATGAACGTCATACGATCTCATCTCCATGATGTTTACACAGAAGAAATTAACAAAGTCGCACTCAGCGCTAACGATGACAAAAGAATTATCCAAGATGATAAAATCAGCACCTTAGCCATCGGTCACTACAAGGTAAGAAAATTGAATTAACTTCTTTAAAATTTTTAGGCATCTTGAAGGGTACACAAATAACATGATTATTTTTATACTTCTTCTTGGATATTACACTCACTAAAACCCCATCACAAACCTATCTCATCACATCAAAGATATCATCCTTAAGTATGGAAAAGTATCAATGAGCCAGAACCCGCATTTATATACTACTATCGATATACATAAATCGATATACATATATCTATATACATACATACATATATATATAAATATATATATATATATGTATATATACATATATCTATATACATACATACATATATATATATATATATATATATATATATATATATATATATATATATATATATATATATATATATATATATATATATATATATATATATATATATATATGTATATATAAATATGTATATATATATATATATATATATATATATACAGTCTTCAATTTTATAATTGTAATTCCTTTACAGAGAGTGCTTCAATGGTGTTACAGATTTGATATTTTCAATAGCTTTTAACTTTTAAAATTTCGAACATGTTTAAGCGGTTTTTTATGAGGATTGTTGAGGGTTGTTTTTGGTTCAGCAATAGAACCAATTTTTACGGGAAATCGGATTTGGTTATCGGTAGGATCAATGACTTTCGGAAATCGATATATTAAATTAGCCGAAAGGTTGAGTCGGGTCGGGTATGAAAATATTCAACAACCGGAACTTGTTGGCGTTATTGGCATTATTCTACTTTATTATATTAATCATTATTCATTTATTTTAATTTTTATTTAGAATATTTCTTAAAAGTTAATGTCGTTTTTTAAAAAAAATCAAATTAAACGTTTAATTTAAAGTTTACCACAAAAATTCTAAAAGCAACCCATAAGTATGTGATATAAAGTTTAGCATTTCGGCATACTTGATCTTGCTAACTCTTTGCCCCCATAGAAACGCAGCTATGTAAGTCTGAAAAAGCGGTCCACTGGTCCCGTGTAAACGACGCAACTTCCACTTCGCTCGCATCCACGTGTTCTCAATATGCTAGGTGAACACAGTTGGGTCAAAGGGGTTGACAAAATTTCTTTAGTGAGTAATGACACCATGTATACACATACCACTCGAAATTTGTTAAACATCACATGAGTTGTCCAACCATCAGAGATTATTCAACTTACGGGTAAAATTGATTGCTTTGTTTTAGGCAGCAGTGTTTCTCTCTGTGTCAGGCACCTCTACTAGACAGCAGCGTCCTGAATGTTGCTCTGTGTCCCCAAAAACCCAATGACCTTTCCGCTATTAATCATGATAATACTTCCGGTGAAAATTTGTAGACTTTTCCATTTCTTTATTAATTCGGTATTCTCATCTAAGGATTTTCTTCTAAATATTGCTCACAAACTTGTCTCATAAAGCTGCACCAATCTACAACGGTTTTTCGGGAGAGCCGTAGCTCTCGAGTGATTTATACCTAAAAAATATCAAACCACTCATGCATCGCAGCATTATTAGAATTTTCAGATGCAGATGACTTTTTTCAAAAAATGAAGATAGCGCACAGCTTGACTGAAATTTTCTGCATTTCAACGCCACTTCCACCCAACTTGTTTTTGACTGTATTTGTTCAATGTGCAGAGCATGTTACAGATTGAACAGTTTACTTTGTTAACCACTAATCGGTACCCAGTTGCATGTTGCAAACAGAGAAATCATCATTGAAATCTACAAATAAAGATGATAGTTAAATAATCTCAAATGAAATTTCTGTTGCAGGTCAGCCAGCCATTTTTCTCTTGGTCTACCGGCCATTTTTCAAAGTAAAGTAAGTAGCGTAAAAAACACGGTTTAAAAGAATAGTTGTTTTGACAAGCTTTGTAAAGAACGTCAAACAAAACCATTATTAAAAAATAAACAGAGGATGTATGCTCAGTACAAACAAGATGAAATAACTATTGAAACAAATAACAATTTAAATAACTTTTATTTTAACTTAAAACTTTATTTAATTACATTTGAATTGTTAATGTAACATTTCCTTCCTACAGTTCTTTTTTCATTTTTTTGACATTTGCAGTGTAGTTGTTACTTTTTTTTCTTTCGAGACTTACGATCCTAAATTTGAAGCTTGCCTCTTACGGATATAAATTTTCTATTGTGAATAGACTACCTGATTTACAGATCAACGGATGACACATCACCATTTCATACACTTATGATTCTGAATTATTAAAGATATTTCAATCAAAATTTAATTCAGTTAATTTTGGCTCTTTAGAGATTTCGAAAATCACCCAGCTAAATGCTAAAGTAAATGCAAAACATGCTGTAACCATAAATAAGTAAAATATTATAATCATAAACAGATATCAACTTTTTGCCTCGTAGTTTCTAAATATGTAAGCACAGCAAGAATATTATAATTCGCCTAAAATTAGTTCCAGATCTTCTGAACTTATTTTTATAAAGCTTTAAATATCAATTTACAATTGACGGACTCACAAAGTTTTAAGATTTGCTTTTGAAGTAAGAAAATGTTTTGTGCTTAAAGCACACTTTAAATTCCGAATACAAGTTTATTTTGACAATTCTAATTATGTTTATACTTGACACTGCAATTAGTTTTTCAATATTTTTAAATTGATGTAAACATTTATTTTTCTTACATAAATTTGGACAACTCATACATAGTTCTACAAAATGCATACACAATTTCACTTCATACATTGTCCTTCATTATGGACACATAATTCTACAAAATATATACATATTTCATTAACTTTTATGATGACAAATTATTATAATTAATAAAAAGTAATTTAGAGTTTGCATTTTGATGATAATTGTCAAATTGACCTTAAAAATATACATTCCTTGATGTAAATAATTTTTGTTAACTCATTTTAGGTTTGTGTATTTTTAGGATTTGCTTATAATGTTCTTTGTAATGCTCCTTGTAATTTGCTTAAAATGCTCTGACTGATGATTATCTCAATATTTAATACTGGTAGAACCTTCAATAAAACGTGATAAGCTCAATTTGTGAACTGTTAATCTGATGGCATCTTTTTTTGAAATTGAAAGCGAGGCAAAAAACTTTGTAACTGTTTGGACTTTAGAATGGGTTTAAATGGTCCCCCTCGTACACGGGCACATAGAATGCGTTTAAAAATTTTTTTTATCTAGATACAAAAATCTTACTTAAAGAAGACAAACTACACGAAGGTTGGACTGGTGTGCACTAATGCACGCATCGTGTTTCAATTATTATTTTGCTTAAGCTTCATACTAAAAAATAAACATGACGAAGTGTGTACGTTTGTACACATTGTGTACGAAGGGGTTACAAATCCAAAGTTAAGTCCAAAAACCAATTGTAATGTATTTGGAATATCAACAAAAAATAATGAAGAAGAAAAAGATGACGAAGACCAATTAAGTTTGAGACGACATAGTGAACCAGCTAAAAAGAAAATCAGAACAAATCTGATTTAAACACAGCTCTTTACGATTTAAACACAGTAATTACGATTAGCATATGCATAGATAATGCTGCTAAGGAAATCATATATAAAGCAAAGAAAAATAAAATGTTACGAAGCAAACTAAAATTGCATGGAGCATTTCCTTCGATAAAACATATGGAGTGGCTTTTGTCTTCATCATAAAACTAGTCTGTGATTATTTCTAGCATAACTAATAAACGAACTCAAAAGCGACCCACTGTTAGTGAAAAACACACCTGCGATAGAATACTAATTTTACTGATACTCGACAACTTAATGTTAAGAAAAAACATTTCTAAGTTAAGTGTTGTTAGCCTATGCTCTCTCAAATATTTATTTGAAAAATGGATTGCGCGAGACGAACAATGTATTGCTCAATTGAGAAATATGATACATATCTCTATTTTTGTGCAATAGAATGACTTCATCGAATTAATATCTACTTTAAGAAAAAACTTTTACCAGACAGATCCTAAAATACGCTCTCATTATTTGTATCCTGTACTAGACACATGGATTTGTCATTTTTTTCATCGTAAACGAAGAATTTCCATACTGGACTGTCACGCTTCCTACCAGCCAACAACCTTGATAAACTCATTATTCTGTTATTAATTTGCAGCTCTTAAGAATCTTTAGATGTTTATTTTATTTTACAACAAAAGATTGAACGCATTGAATTTATACTTAACGTAATGACAAGCACGTGACCAGTTTTGTGGTCCATTGATACATTCTATAATTATTCCAAATATCATCGTTATGGTCAAACATGTGCGCCAATTTTAAAGTAAGTATGCAAAATTTGTAAATTAATTGTCAAAAAAAACTAATTAGCGTATCAAAATTTCTTTTAATATTCAATAATTTTCGTTCGGTAATAATTCCTAATTCTATTCCTATTTTCGTTTTTTGATGCTAATATTCAATTCCATTTCAGTTTTTGTTCTTCAGAAATATGCTAATTTTAAATTTTTATTCACATTAACGAAATCAATTATTTTTACTTCTAATTTTACTTCACGTTAATGAAAATATCACTGCGTGAATTACTAATTATTTGTTAGAAAATTACATTTAGCAACTCACAATTAGAGTATGAAAACTGGCATCAAATCATTCGTCGTTATCCACCAGTTTTTGTAAAAACAAAATGATTTTAATCTGACTGTTCTCATTTAAAATTTGCTGCAATTTTCTTTTGACTTTAGCTCCAGTAACAGGTTTGATTTTTGAAACACAAGTATATTGCTTTTTTTAAAAATATACCCCTTTGCTGAATTTTTAAATCGTTTTTAATTTTTTTTTCCTTTAAGTGTTTTTTTTTAACTTCCTTGCAATGTGACATTTGCATGTAAAATAGTTTACCACTGGTAAAATGAATGTTATCTACATCAATTAATATAGCTTTAGATATTTTCTTTTTTTTTTTTACTTATTAAGTAATCAGTTAACGACTCCATTAAACGCTGTTTTGTTATATTTAGATATTTAGAATATTAAAAGAAAAGTTTCTCAAATAGTTAATAATATGACATCGTATTTATTTCAATAAGTAATTTAAAGCTAAAAGTCATGACTATTAAAAAAATTTGGTTGCAATATTTAGCAGAATGAGTTTGAACAATATTTTCTGAAGAAAGAAACTTGTTGCTCTGAGCCAACGGGAAACATGTTTGTGCAGCAAAATACCACAAAATAGTGTTCGCAATATTTTTAATGGAAGTTTGAAGCATTTTATAGAGTGCTGATTAAAAATTTCACTTCAGATTTGAATGATATTTTTTAAAATTAAAAAAAAACGATAACAATTTGGAGAGTTTTTTTGTTTAAAATCAAAGTTTAATTTTTTTATTAATTAGGAATGTGCAAAAACTTTGTTGTTTATTTTATTTCTTTTTAATTTTATTTTAAAAAATTAGTTGAAATATACTAACGCCAATCTTTAATCCAAACGACAAGGTTTATTCTCCCTCAGTCATTTTGGTTAAGTTTAAAAACCCACCACGCATTGTTGTGCTATAATGAAATTAGCAAACTTTGATTAGCAAATCTTTTTTTAAATTATTTTAAATACATTAGTTGTAATAATAAAGATTTCCCACTTTAATTGATGACTTCCATCTTTTATGTAAGTTTCGGATGTTGTCCTTCTTGACTTACATTGATTTGAATTTTCAACTTCTGACCTGTAAACGATAGTTCGCTAACTTGAGCATTCTCTAACAGAGAATGTTCAAGTAAGCGAAACTGATGGTATTTTGATGGCGCTAAGACTTGGTGAATTATAAGTAATCAAAGTTTGCATTTTGTGTTTCCTTAGCAACGTGTAGATGAACATTATCAGGTAGCAACATTTTTGCTTTCCATATGTCTGGTCCAGTTGCTTTTTGAAGAATAATTCGTTTAAATGAAGTTGTTAAAATAAAAGATTAATAAGAAGATAAAATTTATAAAGAAGCGTCTTTTTTAGTTTGTAGGTTATCTTTATAAATTAGTATAATATATTAGGACTTCAAGATGGAACCAGAAATGTTTTTCAAAATTTGGTGCTTAACACTTTTCCAGGGAACGTGGAGAGACAGACGATTGCCTTTCTTCTCGTACGTAGTTGCGTAAATTGTGATGATTTATTTAGCAGATCAGTCAATCAATTAAGGGAGAGACAGAGCGTCAATATTCAGCGAAAGTTTGTTTTGGGATTTTACCCTTGCATCACCAAGCTCTGAATCTCCTCTAATCTTCATAAATGTGTTAAATGCAAAAGTTTTTTTTTTTTTTTTATGAGCTCGCAGGCTGAAAAATGAAAATGGACTCAGAATGTAAATAAAACGCCCCTTTTTGAATAAATTATAACTTCTACTGTTTAAATTCTTAATAGATAAAAAAATTTGATTAGATGATATGGGCCATGAACAACAGAAGGCTTTATCTTGATCCTTTACCACATATGAAAGTAAACTTGAGCTATAAACTGAGCAAGAACTTTTAATCTTTTCAAAATATCACTCTCCATGTTTACTTAGGTAAGCCGAAGGATTAACTTCCAGTTGTAAGGCACCTATTACGGGAAAGATCGCCAGATTTTCTATTGGCAACCAATGGATTTAGGGTATTATAGAAAAAACTTGTAGCTTAGTGAAATTTGTTTACATAAACTTTAAAACTCTGTAGCTAGTTTTCTGCTAAATCTACAATTGTATCTGCTTTTCATAAAGATTTAATCATGAGTTTTTTGATCAAATTTAATCATGAGTCTAAAAATGGCTAATTTAGCATGTGACCCTTAAAATCTTACAGAACCAGACAAGATATTATATTTTAAAACTAAGGTTTCTTCAGAAAAATTAATTATCGATGTACCTTTTAAGAATAAGTTTGTACATGGAAGAAAATATCATACTCTAACTTTGATTGATAATTCAATGACTAAAAGGGGTAGAAAAGCAGGAAAAGGTTGGTGTTAAAGGTAATTTATAGAGACGTTTTTTGTTTGAACTTTTTTGACCTGTTTTCCCAGGATATTTTATTTTCGTTCTTAGGTTGTAAAGAATTTTATTTTTCGTTGCCAAATAAATATCATTTTGCAGTTATTCTAAAATTGAGACATAAAATGTTGAGAGTAAAATGTAAAAGTTTCCAACTTTTGTTTGTAAAGACCAAGTTACGTTTAATGTAGAGGGTACATTTTTTAACCCCTTTTCGCATAACTTTTTTATATTGAACTAAACTAATGATTTTAAAAGCATTCTATGGCCTAACATCAAAAAAAAAAAAAAAACTATTTTAAGGTAAATAAATTACAAAATATTTATTCGTATCATATATGATAAAACATGCAGTAGTGGAACTTTATGAAGAAATTATAGACTAATGTTTGTTGTTAAACAGAGTCTTTATCTTGGAATATGAGCTTGATAGTTATATACACTCAATAAAGATATCATTATATATAAAAAATTTAATGATGGAAAGCTTTAAAACAGTTGCGGTCCTTATAAATAAACAGCACAGTTTCACACTTTTCACAAAATGAATATGTCAAGGCGGAGCGCTTGTCATATTTGCAACGAGCCCGCTTTTCATTCAATATGGGGCAATGCCCAACTTGATCAAACCGAATTGCTTCATGGGGAACAGCAATTTTTGGACCGACACGAGCCCTAATGTCAGCAAGTGATGGACGACCGGCTTTTTGTTTAAGTGACACCTTGTACACAGACAACAAATCTGCTACCGCCAATTTGAATCTGAGAATTGGAGTTGACGGATTACGCTTCTGCCACAGAATCCAGGCATTGATTATGGACATATCAAGCAAGTGGAAAAAGATCCGGTGATACCACTTTTTTCACCGAATACTGTTCCTGTAATAGCCAAGTAGGGAATCAAGCAAGTCAACCACGTCCATGGGCTTGTTGTAGATAGTGACGATTCTCGGACAGGAAATGTTGATATGGCACATATCTTTTCTTGAAAATCTTTTAACCTCGATTGAAGGTTCACTTCCAATAAAATTGGACAGCAAGGTTACAACTTTGTTATCAAACCAGGAAACTACCGATACATCAACTCCGTAAACCTTGGCAACATGTTCGGTAAATGTTCTGCGACCTCTTTGCTTCATTTCATTATCTGACAAGACTGGGCAGTTTCCAATGCGGTTCCTACTTGCAGTTCCAACCATTTGAATTCCCCTCTTGAACTTATAAACGTTCAAACCAATACTGTTGAACCAATTGTCAACATACAATTTATGATTGACGTCATCTGGCAAAATTCGGGCAAGGCGCATGACAACGTTACTACTCACCCCAAGGTCTGGTTCATTCTCAAGGTAAATGTTGTCACCTCCTCCTCAGTAAACTTCAAAATTATAGCTGAAGCCAGAGACACCACTCAGAACAAAAACTTTAAATCCCCATTTGTTCAGTTTTTAAGGGTTGTATTGTTTGATTGAATGTCTCCCTTTGAACGGAACAATCTGCTCATCAAGCGCCAAACTTTCTTCAATTGGAATACTGTTCAGCTGTTCATTTATTTTGTTTACAAGAGGGCGGATCTTGAAAAGTTAATCGTTTTTGTCAGCAGCGCTGTTATCAGCAAAATGAATAATGCTTTTCAATTTTTCAAAGCGGTTGACGGCCATTAAATTAGCTACATGAGAAGTTCCTATGGAAGACAACCAATAATCTCTTTTGCTAGGGAGTTTGACAATGGACATGTACAAAACGCATTTGATTGACTGAGTTTCCTTGAAATATTGTAAATATAGTTTGAGCGGTTTTTTATTGAGCGTTTTTAAGGTAGTTTGTAGAGTGTAAATTGAATGCAAAATTTTTCTAAAGACCGTTTTTTTTAAGTAAAGAAAATCTAAAATTCCAGCGCAGTGTTCTCTACGAGAAGGCTACAAGCTAACCGGGCGTGGTGGAGTCATTTCTGAAGTTTTCCGATATTTTCTAAAAATACGATGGTATGTCTGATGCCGCAACTTGGTTGCAGCGAACCAAAGTGATTCCGAAGATGCAAGACGTTGACGTTTGTGGACGTTTTTTTAGCACACACTAGATTAAACAATGATGGTTCAAGTTGTTGCGAAAATATGGAAACCACGCCGGCAAGCGAGGACGCGATTTATCTGGAGACTGGCGACGAGGTCCGCGAAAATTCTCGAGCAATCGAGAACGACGGATACCCCTTAGGTACTTTGAAGGTTGTTACTCTTGGTTGTGATCCCTAAGGATCAAGAAGGAGTGTAATTGAATTTGACTGACATTATTTCCTTGAAACATTGTAAATGTAATTTGAGCGGTTTTTTAATGAGCGTTTTTGACGTAATCTGTAGAGTATAAATTGAATGCAAAATTTCTGTAAAGAAAGTTTCTTTTAATAAGTAAAAATCTAAAATTGCAACGCGGTGTTTTCTGCAAGAAAGCTTCTTCACATTACCAAGATTTTTTATGAATAAGTGACTGTCATATCATGTAA
This sequence comes from Hydra viridissima, assembly GCF_058129835.1. Lineage (NCBI taxonomy): Eukaryota > Metazoa > Cnidaria > Hydrozoa > Anthoathecata > Hydridae > Hydra > Hydra viridissima. The sequence goes on along the minus strand of NW_028324312.1, from coordinate 10,594,367 downwards.
AATTATGAAAGGCGACCGAAACAAACTTGGCATCTTTAAACTTAGCTTACATGAGTTGTGAGCTGCTCCTCTATACTTACGAGTATAATGACAATGGTCTTTCACTTTTTTATATTTTTGTAGAATTCACCGTGACAATCCAACATATTGTCTGCACAAAGGTAGTACATTTTTGTTAAATGTACATATGATTTAAATATTTTGCTCTAACGTTTCCACAAATTTTTGTGCAACATCTTCATCATTAGCTATTGATATTAGCTGACATATTTCAAGCTTTTGTGATGGATTTAAAGTAAGCATAAACAATTAAAGGTCCACTGGTCTTTTTACAATATTTAAAGTATACTTCTTTTAGCATTTTTTTCTTCTTATTTTCATTAGTGTTACAATATTTCTTATGGTTATCTAATAATTCTTGTGAAATAGATGGATTTAACCCTTTATGGGCCGAATTAGGAAATTCGCTTTTAAAAAATTATTTAATATTATTTTCACAAAAGTTAAGGGTCAAATAAATAAAATTTTTTTTTTTTTTTTCTGGTGACATTAGCAATTTCCTAAAGATAACACTGGTCAACAATGAATTTGCACTAGCTTTAATTTTAGGCTTACTAGATGTAGTTTTTTACGCTGATTCCAAATCTGTGTTTAGTTTTTCTCCAGCACGTCTAACTCTTGAGATAATGTATGTGTGTTTTTTGCACTAATATAAGTTTCAGTGTGAAATATACTGTTTCTTTATTTTCAGGGTAATTATTTCAATAAACTAAACTTACGTAATGTCTATAAATTGCAAAAATTCACCAGACGCTTTTTGCTACATTTGTGGGCAATTTACATTGTCAGGGCAGCGAAAGAAAATCACTCCAGAAATCTCGAAAATTTACAAGCTTTATTTCGGTTGTCCTTTGGGAGATCAAGATAAAACTTGAGCACCACATGTGGCTTGTTATAGTTGTTGCAGCTTATTACGAGATTTGATCAACAAACAAAAGTTTTCTTTTCGATTTGGTATACCGATGATTTGAAGGGAACCAAAAGATCATTACAATGACAGCTATTTACGCTAATACTGCTAGATTTTCGTGTATCCGAATTTGGATTAGGCCATGAGGCCTGTTCCTCATGACAGCACCCTGCTCATTTCAGTACCACCAGCTGATGGATTAGACTCTGTTGAAAACGAATTTGTTGTTGATGTTGAACGTCAAGATGCGGCTGATGTTGACTTTGATCCAGATATTGACGGCGAAGTGCCCAAAGTTTTCACACAAGGTGAGCAGAATGATTTGGTTAGAGACTTGTCTCTTTCTAAGGAAAAAGCTGAACTTTTGGCGTTAAGACTGAAAGAAAAGAGTTTGTTTTATGTCGATTTATCATGGTTTTTCACCATTGATGGAACCCTTGTGCTACTGCAATAATGTCAATGGTCTTTTCGAAAATTTATCCCAAATGCATTCGCCTCGTGATTGGCGCCTCTTCAATGATTCATAGAAGAGGAGTTTGAAGGCCGTGTTGTTGCATATTGGCAATGTATTACCATGTACTCCAATTGCTCATTCCGTACACTTGAATGAAACTCACGAAAATGTGAAAATATTACTAAACGCTATTGATTAAAAAACTCATCAGTGGAACATTTGTGGTGATTTAAAAGTGATTGGTATGTTAATGGGTATGCAAACAGGGTTTACCAAGTTCTGCTGCTTTCTTTGTTTATGGGACAGTCGTGCTGTGAACGAACATTACGTAAAACGTGATTGGATGTTGAGAACTGAATACGAACCCGGTTTAAGCAGCGTTCACCATATTCCGCTGGTTGAATCAGACAAAATGTTTTTACCACCGCTTCAAATTAAGGTTATTTTGATGAAAAACTTTGTAAAAGCATTAGGTAAAACTGAACAACGGGTTTTCAATTTTTGGTTGAAAAATTTCCCAAAAATAGTGCAGCGAAACTCAAAGAAGGCGTTTTTGTCGGACCCCAAATTCGAGAGGTTTTGAAAGACCTTGGATTTGAAGAGTCACCTCCGACGAAAAAGAAGCGTGGAAAACGTTTGTATGGGTTTGTAAGAACTTCTTGGGGAATCACAAACTATGTGAACATGAAAATTGTATTCAAAAGCTACTCGATTCGTTCCAAAAAGTGGGCTGCCGTATGTCGCTGAAAATGCATTTTCTGCATTCGCATTTGGCATTTTTCCCTGAAAATTTGGGCGCTATGAGTGATGAACAAGGTGAATGATTCCACCAAGATATTCAAATGATGGAAAAGCGTTACCAAGGATTCTGGAATGAAAGCATGTTAGCTGGCTGACTACTGTTGGATGGTTTGTCGTGATGAACCAGAAAAAATCTGCAAAAAGAAGTCATATTCACAGAGTTTTAAGTGATTTATATGCTTTAGCCAACAGTCTTTAAACAACTAAATGTGTGTAAATGTTTACGAATAAACCTAGTCATAGAGACTTTGACTTATTTGTATAGAAACATAAGTGGTGTTTGAAATATTGAATGTTTATCAATGTTTATGTATTGGGATAAAGTACAGAATTTCCGAAAATTAAAATTCCAAATGTCTCAAGAACTAGACGTGCTGGAAGAAAACTGAAAGCAGATTTGAAATCAGCGCAAAAAACTTGTTTAGAAAAAGCTATTTAGATTCATGGTGCATTCAAAAAGTATTTTTTTGTTGACCAGTGTAATTGTTGCCAATTGGCAACATTGGCCTTTCATAGTTTATTTAGAAAATGCAAAGTTTTTCTAAATATATATACATATATATATATATATATATATATATATATATATATATATATATATATATATATATATATATATATATATATATATTATATCATATCATATCATATCATAAAAATATTTTTCATCAGTTTTTGAATAGGGTCAGTTTGTTCTTTACCCAGGTAATAAAGACCTATTTTTGCTTAGTTTCCTGAAATATGTTTAGTCAGTGAAAATAAATGGTTGTTAGTTATCAGCTGAGTCAAACATATCAGAAGTTTGTTCATTAAATATTTCTATATTCAAAAATTTATTAATAGGTTATAAATTTTTTAAGGTCTTTTTACATGCATTTCTATCTTAGACTAGGAGTAATTATCCCTTAACTTTAAGTAATACTCAACATTTAAAGATAAATTTATATGTATCATTTTTTAATAAGATTTATATGTATCATTTTTTATATGTATAAATTTTTATATGCATCATTTTTTAATAACATACGTGTTGATGATGTTTGATAGCATACATGTGTATTCAAAAAATTCGCTTAATAATTTTTAAAGTTGTTTTGAATAACAAGTGAAAAATAATTGACTGAATTATTGAGTCAATTATTTTTCACTTGTTTTTCAAAGCGAAATATAAAAAAGAATATGACAAAGAATAATGCATAAAATAATATATATTTTTAAAAATTACGTTTTTTAATTAATATTCTTATGAAATATTATACCCATTAATTATATTCATGTATTAAATAATCCTAGAAGGAACCCCTGAGTTGTGTTTGCTCACAGCTCTTAGCTAATAGTTCATGCAGCATGTACATATGTGGTATCTTGCTACAAAAATTGAAAATGTAAAATTTCTCAAAATTGTATTTAGACTCAACTGCCGCTCATCATGCAGTTATGTTATCAACCTTCTAGCACACTGCATCGGGTAACTAAAAACTAAAAGGTGCATAAGTTATGCATAAATATTAATTTAATCGTAAATTGTACTTAAAAATTATATAGAATTCTTTGAAATTTAACATTTAAATTAATAATTTCTTTGATTGTCTAGTTATTTTACAGATCATTTCATTTCTTTAAACTTTTTAAAATTTTTTTTTATAGTCTAATTTTTCTTTCAAAGCTCTGTTTAATAATTTTCTTTCGTATTTCTGTATTTCTGTATTTCTGTATATCGGTTATCGCTCATAGCTCTGATTGCCTCCATCTCGGACACCAATTTTGGCTTCAAATTTAAAAAAAAAAAAAACAATAGAATACGCTATCCAGTTATATATTGAGATCAGTGCATTTTTGTATGCAATTAAAGTCATATTTTCAGTTTAAGTGAAATAATTTTTATTTTAGACTTTCTTTTTTAAGTGAAGTTTTTTTCAGACTCTACCGTTTTTTTCTCCGGTATAATATCTTTTTTAGATTTAGATCAAGTAAAAAGTTAAATTATTAATTATTTTATATTAGCTTATAAATAAAATCAGCCAGGAGCTTTTTTATCAACCAACTTTGTCACTGGAATTTAGTATCGACCTTAAAACAATCCTTGGGGCAGTATAAATCAAAAGTACTTTTTTGTTGTTGATGACAAAATCCAATTTTTCTTTTTAATTCTAAGGTTTAAAGCTTAGCCCATACAGATGTCACAAAACTGTATTTACAAACAGGTATTTATTGCAGGGAGTCATTCCTGATAATAAATGAGCTTTAAATTTTTATGGGTATATACAATCTAACCGAAAAATTAATATATATGTGTATTCTGATTTTTTATCTTAATATCAATATTTTAATATCTTGTGATTATTAATTATATAAATTGTTTTAGTTTGAATGCAAAGAAAGAAAAAACATTAACCAAACAAAAAAAAAAAAAAAAAAGAAAAGTCAAACTACAAGTGAAAAAAGGTGTCTTTTTATTCATCATCTTCAGAGTTAATATTTTCATGAAAAGTCTCGACAAGCTCCTGATTGTATTGCAGAGAATCATGAAACTCTGTATTGGATGTGAACCATTTTAATACTTGTAGGTCTCTGTACTTTGCCTCTAAGAGACAAAGTTTTGCATTATATATAATCGGGATCTCACCTTTTAAAGCATTCTTCCTATTATTTCTTAAATTTGTTTTTAGCAATAACCCATTCCACGAATCATGATGAAATGTTAATGCCAGTTGAGTCACCTCTTAAACAAATTTCACGAAGGGAACGCGTTGAAATTGGACATTTGTTCTTATAAAATGGTCTTAAAAAATCAGTTATATTTTTTATTAAATCTTGCATCAGTTCTACAACTTGAGTAGGAGTGGGTCTTTAACGAGCATTTCTGAATGTGTTAATCTGATGGAATACATGTGGGTGATTTGCAATTAATTAACCCCATATCTTTATCACATTCATTATTAGAATGTCCGCGTTCTGGATACATAACTTTAATGAAGTCAAACCTTTTTTTTTCATGAATAAGGAAACCTATTAAACGAATTAATGTATATTTTTTGTTTTAGCCGTCACATGAATCACAAAATGGCTCTATAGATCGAATTTCTTTGCCTAAATGTTTCATAAAAAAAATCATATAACACTGAAGTTACCTCGTCAGCCCCTCTTCTAGCAATAGTTTCATCATAACAATACAAAAAAACGTCATTACTTGAAAGTACATGAATATTAATTGAATAAAATGCCAATTTTCTTCTGTAGTAAAAGTCATTGGTTAATAGATTTTGTAAATTGGGATTTTTTTGGTCAAAAGCAATTGACTCAAATCTTTGTTCCCTTTGTGTTTTAAACTGTGCATTTCGTTTTCTAACATAAATTTTTCTGCATCTTTGTGGTGCTGTTCTTTCTGTAATTCTATCTTATCAAACTGTTATTTAAGTTTTTTGCATTCTGAACTAAAAGATAGTTTAAACAAACAAAAAAAAACAGTATTTGTGATTCGTGCGACAAAGTCTATGATAGCACAATTGTAGCCAAGCAATATTTCGAAATTGTTTTAACTGTTTATACAAGTAAAGGAGCTTTTGAAGCCACTGCTGATATTTTACCCAGTAGTTCAATTGTTGATGATCGAAGTATTAGCCGAATAAATCTTTATGGCAACCAGCCTAGTTGTACAATGGACGAGTTTCCTGATTTACGCCCAAATTGTTTTTGTCTGTGATTTTAGCACCTTTTCTCATTGCTTGTAATTAGATTTTAGAAATAGAAACTTGTATTTGGCATCATTTTTATTATATTAAAACAACATTTATGAAAAAATTTCACGTCGATCAAGTAGCTAAATTATTGCATAACTTCGTTTAATGGAGTTAAAGTTTCCTAATACTCTTTCTAAACTTTTGAGTCTAAACTGAGTTCAATAAACATATGACGTTCAGAAGCTGAAAAATAACTATGGATAATTCTTTTGAGTTTTAAAAGTTATCATACATGCGCATTAGCAGTACTAGCTCTGATTGCTAGTACTGCTAATGCGCATTAAGCGTAATAGATTGTATAAGTAAATTTGTTCATTTACTTATACAATCTATTACGCTTAACGCAGATATGCTATCTGCGTTAAGCGTAATAGATTGTATAAGTAAATGAACAAATTGCTTAAATTTAGCCTTACATACTAGGCCGCTATTGACCAAAACTTGTTACGCTAATCAAATTATATAGTCGTTTTGATTGGTTAATATTGTATAAACAATTAGTATTCACCTTGGGAATATGTATAAATGTCTTTGTTATGGTTGCATTGCTCTCTTACAGTCAACTTTAAAAACAACAACAACAAAACTATTTCATTAAATTTAGAGTTACACTATGTCATTTTAAGAGACAAAGTCCTAAAATATTTTTTTACTTCTAAGTGGTATATAAATTAGCCATATCTGTAATCTGTGAAGTAAATCCCAATGAAGAGCTAATCCAATACAAAGCGCATTCATTTACCTTAGTTGCTTGGAAGCTTACATGCTTTTTGCTCGTTGAAATAATTATCAAATGCACAAAGTTTTGAAAAGAAACAAAGGGGCTTGAACAAGAGCTTCAAAAGTTGGTTACATTTGTCTGAGTTGTGATTTTAAAAGACTATATTCTAAGTGGCTCATAAAGTAATAAAAATTGTCAAAATTTTAACAGTTTAACAGTCTTCGTAACCCTAATAAACATCTGAAATATGCCAGAAACGTAATCAAATATCAGTACGAACAAAAATCCATTTTTGTTTCCTAATTCATGCAATACTAAAAAAAAATTAAAAGTAGAATATCATTGAAAATTTGGCAACCTATTTTCCTAAAGTATGTATTCTTAAACGAAAGATTTACCTTTGACTCATGACCAGGCCAAACACTTTAATAAGTTGAAACTTAATTTTCAATCCAATAAAACAAGCCAATTACTATTTGGAGTTCGTTTACCATTAATCTAAATTGAAGCTACCCTCAAGAGCTCATTATAGAGCACTCTTTTTGGATCAGTAACTTCTTTTCTCCTCTAATTTCCCCAAGTTAAATATTCGCTCTGGTTTAGGGTGCATGCTAACAAGAAAGAAAGGGATATCCTGCGCCAGTTTGCCCAGCATTTCATCGTGCTGTTCAACAAACGATAGCAAAAATGAAATTGCTGTAGAGGATCTTGAGAAAGTTTGTAATAATATTTGTTTGTAATAATATTGGAGCAGAATAACACATGGTAACATTAATCAGAAAGTTGCACAATCAAAAAGAATATATATGCTGATTTAATGCAATAATGTCAAAATGATGACGAGATTTTAAATATCGTTGCATCATGTATCATGGCAGTGTAACAGATTATCCTTATTGAATGGTATCTTTGCAAAAACTTCCCAATCTAATATATAAAGAACCGTGATTCACAAATCGTACAATAGAAGTATATACTACTTTATACTTATATGAGATTATAATTTAAGGATTGCGCTTCTACGTTTATACTTAATTATCATTTTTTTATATTTAACTTTAAATGGCACAAAATCTTATGTTTGAATTGTCTGTTTTTTTCTTCTTTTTTTTTAGTGCTCTTAATAGTATTTTTTTTTTTTCGTTCATGTGTTCGTTCATTTCGTTCAATTTATTTGTTTTTGTAGCTTTTTTATCGCATTTCTTTACAGGTTGCCAATGTTCATCAACATTCTACCTCCATGAAAAAGAATTCTAGTATTTACAATTTCCACTAATATAAGAGGTATTTTTACAAAACGATTTGGGAAGAATTAGTAAAGCAAAGACCAACAGCACACAAATACACATGGTTGTATTTACTGTAGATATCGTTTCCGTGATATTTTATAGAAATAGAGAGTGATTTTAAATAGTTATAGAAATTCCATGTTTATTTTAAATCTATTTTTATGACTAGACACTTATGAATTGAGTTACTATACACAAGTTGTTCTCAAGCTTTTCTATTATTTTGATAATAAAACTCAGGTTTATTTTTAGAAAACACGCTTTGTTGTTTTGAAACTTATCATCTGCTGAATATTATCCCGCTTTCGCAAAGAGAGTTAAGGAACAGTTTTTTGACGAATTGGGCAACACTAGTTGTATGCAGTTTTTCACCAAAGTAGTTCGTATACACATCTCTATACCGTTTTGCGTAATCGACAAATATATTTGGCCCATTTTAACAATTCGGTTCATAATAGCGAAAATTTATCTGATATATTGTTTGAAAATTGTCAGCATGGAAGCTATTTCTATTTTAAACGTAAGATACGGAAGTCCTCAAGGTTATGCGCACATGTGATTCACTTTTCAAAAAAAGCAAAGATTAAAAAAATAATAAAGTTGAAGAGCCAAGAGAATTTCCTATAAAAATACGAAGCTAAATTTTGGACTGCTTAAAATTCACTGTCTTTTGAGCTTCCCTCAGTTATAATTCTGAGTTATTTGTTTTTATGGACCCTAATCGTTGATTTATCTTAGCTAGTATTTCGTGAAAGGGCTTTGAATTTTCAAGATTGTAAATCTTGGCTGTATAATTTCGCTATTTTCAAGAGCATTTTCTAAATCTAAAATAATTTTTTCTTAAAACATTATGCCTCATAATTCTTCTTAATGCAGGTGCCAACATGTCCCTTTTTTATGGCTATGAGTAATAAAATATAAAATGATAAAATGAAATAGTTACCAACTTAATAACCAAATTTTCAAGTCAAATTAACAAATTATACGTAGTAGTAGTAGTAGTAGTAGTAGTAGTAGTAGTAGTAGTAGTAGTAGTAGTAGTAGTAGTAGTAGTAGTAGTAGTAGTAGTTGTAGTAGTAGTAGTAGTAGTAGTAGTAGTAGTAGCAGCAGCAGCAGCAGCAGTATAGTAGTGGCAGTAGTAGAGACTAGGTGCATCATTTTACTTTCATGCAAGATTTTTTTCAATTATTAGGGCAATATTTAGATTTCTTTTAATCATAATACATTATGAGTTCTATTCCTCAATACTCAACAGAGTTGAAAGTGAACCTCATTCGCTATTTACTTTTCCAAAGAAAAAAAAACCTTCAAGCATTTGTACCTGGACTGCAAATTAGAAAATTTAAATGAAGTGAAATAATATTAGAGCAAAGAAATAAATTAGAGTTTTGATTTTCAAAACAAAACTGAAGGAGGTCAAAAAGACTACTACCAATGTAACTTTGTGAATGTTAAGCGAACTCAATGTGCTGCAAGCATTTATCTTTTGCAAGACACTTTCTCGTCTAATATATTGTTAAACAGAACAACTTCACAACACGCGCATGATTCTATTGAGACTGAAGAGGTTAACTTTCTGAAAAAGTTCAGTCAGAAATTGACAGACTTTTTGATTTCCAAATGAAATCCAAACAAATTTGTGACCATTAGGGCAAAATTGACTTGAGTGTACCATGTCAAACACAACTGAATAACATCCGAGCAAATTTGAGAAAGAAACATTTTGGAGTCACTAACATCAGTCTAGGTGAAATGGCTTATTGAATACTCTCCAGTACCAAAAGATGAACGTAAAGCATTTATTAAGTCCTATTCAGTGATATATGATGAAGAATTCCTTTTCAGATTTTTTGCTTCAACCAAACATTTGTTAAGTCATGCCAATGATTCAAAGATCATCCATAAAAAAAAAAAAATTGATAAAAAATAATTATATAAAATAAACAAAATGAAGCTAGATTACTTTTATTGTTAGTTCATTTTAAATTGCATAACCCTCAGGATATCTTTACCCGCTAAATCGCTTTCTTTTAAAAGTCATGTGTGTAAAACGTTTTTTTAAGCCCACATTTTTTGAATAGCAAGGTCCCTTTTATTGCTTAATACTTAATGTTACAGTGTTACATACTTCTGTCATTTAATCGTGAAATAAAGAAGTTGTAAAAACATAAATTTTTTATTAGTTGCTGACAATAAACTAAGTGCTTTATCAAATAAAAACACAAACGAATATTTTTTGCAATTTTAACTTTACTTGGACTCTTTCAGAGTGCCCAATAGTGCCAACACGGCGATCTTTCGTATATAGATTTTCCTAATATCAGTGGATCTGGAAATTACCAAATAGTGAAACAACTCCATGTAACCTATTTATAATGCTATATACAATATGAATTCACCTTACTTTGTAAACATAAACTTGTGCGTTATACAGTCAGAACGTTGTTCTTTTGTTTTCAAAAAAAAAAATGTTGTTTTGACAAAATCATGCAAATAAAATGCACTTTTAAGATTACCGACGTTCGGGGGCAGATAATCGACGTTCGGGGGTATTTAAAAATACACACTAAGGAACAAAGGAATTTTTTTTTTTTTTGACAATTAGGAAAAATAAGAGCTGCTTTATCAAGAAAAGTATAAAGAGAAAGGTTTGTTATTTTTGTTATGGAGAATTTACTATTTAAAAAATCAGTCTTTTTTTAGAACTTTTAGCGGAATGCGTCGCAAGATTCCAGGTCTGCAAAATTATTTAACTTTAAAGAAATAGTTGCGTGTCTGTTTAATTTCTTTTCGTTTTATAAAACTAGGTGTTTTTACTGTTTCTCTCTTTAATATGAAGTAAATTTTTGATATCGCCAGAAAATGATCAGACTCAAATCGTAAACGAAGTTTACAAAAATGAAATTATTTTCTATAATTTCAAAGTAAGTGAAGATAAAATAAGGTTCTAGTTCTTCGAGCTGTAATAGTATAACTGGAATTAATTAACTAATAGTTATTAATAGTTCTTCTCGTTTAGATGAAAAAGTTATCATGGGATAGTGTAGTGAATATTGGAGTATCTAGAGTCAGGAAATGGTTAGCCAATGTTTGAATGCGTTTTAAAACATGGTGAAGATAAAATTGGTATGTCTTTGTCTGTGAATCCGAGGATCTTGAGTTATGGATTAAAAAACTTCCAAATGCAAACTTTGTGTTTACAGATTATAAGCGAATTTGTGCTCAGCACTAGCCTAAAGATGCAGAATTAAATAAAGTCAAAGGTGGTAGTTTTGTTCCAGTGCATCCTCCATCAGTCTTTAAAGGTATACCAGTGTCTTGTATTCCAATAGTGTCTAGAAAACGAGATGTCACTGGGTTAATGTGCTATGAAAGAATAGTTTACCTGATGAGTTCGAAAACTTCAAAAAAATGGATGCTATTCAATTTAATTCAATTGTAAAAAATTTGAAGTCAATGATAAATAACTGTGAAGAAAAATTTTATTTTGTTGAAAAAGAAAAAATATATCTTTAATATCATATGAACATGGTGGACCAGTACCTAAGTTTTCAATATATATAACTTTAGAAGATTCTGGAGATATTTATTTTCTTTTTTAAACCAAGGAAATAATATTCTCAACTGGAGAAAGATGTCAGTTATGCTATTAATAATGAAACAGGTTCTAAGCGAGCAAGTTATTTTAGTCACCAAAACCAATTAAACGACAAAATTTTGGATCAGTTCTCAAAGTTTTTTGTGATGAAACAGTTGCAGCATTATGTGTAAAAGTTCCTGAAGCTATAGATACTGCGCTTTTTATTGAAACAGTTGTCAAGTGATGGCTTGTTGTCAACAGTAAAGGTCTAGATATTAGATTAAATGATATTCAAAGAAAGCCTATTACTTCAGTCAATGGCAAATAGATTTCTTAGAGAACTATATTTCTTATTGCAAAAAACTTCTAAAAAATTAGCAAGCTGTGCCAAGTATTTTTTGAATTGCGGTGTATCTTATGTATTGCTAGGACATATGCAATCAGATGCACTAGAAAAACAGTTTAGGAAATATCAGCAAGAGTCAGGTGGCACATCTGATAACTGCGCAAAATTTTATTCAAAAATTTAGAATTGACAAAACTGGAAAATTGCTAGATGAGCAAGTAGATTTTACAATATTTCCTCCTGCTCACCACCACTGTGATAATTGTGAACTTGATGTGGAGTTTGATATGTCAATATGTGAAAATTGTGAGGTTCAGTTTCCAAATGAATGCAAACAAGGGCTTTTATATATTGCAGGTTTTATTGCTTACAAACTTCCAGAATTACATTCAATTTTAGAAGAAACAGACACCTTTGATATGTTTCAAAAATATGGAACTTTGATTAGTTCTTTAAACAGGGGAAGACTAAGAGAACCTTCTGAGAGTTTAGCCTACATTGTTATTTATGGTTTTTTTATTTGAAGTGACACTAGTGAATAAAGTTTCACCATTGCTGTGCAAGAGAGGATTAATTGACATTTTTATTAACTGCAATGGTAAAGTTCAATTGCTTGTTCAAAGTGTTAAAAACGTTTGCTGCATTTTAGCAAACATTTTTTGAAACAACTATTGTAAAAAACACTCTGAAGATTTTGGGAAGGAATGTTTAATAAAACAAGCAAAACTTTCAACTTCAAAATAAAATACTTTAAATTAAAAAAGTGAAAATAATTTTAATAAAATAAAGTTAATATATTTGTTTGTTTTTATCAAAAAAATTATTATTTGTGTCACAAGTGTTAAACAGCTAAAAAAAACGTACAGTTTATGAAAATGAGATTTAGTCATTTTTAGCTAAACTCTTTAAATTTTTATTGTAATTAACTTATTTATAAACGTAAAAAAAAGTTCCCACAATATTTTCTTCCAAAATTTAATGAAAATTTTTTTTTGTCCTTCTAAAGCTCTTTATTTGATTCTGAAGCTTGTTTACAAAAGCAAGGATAAAAAATAATTTTAACCGTAAAAAAAGTCGGCCTTCGCTAATTTTACGGAAAATGAGCTGTCTCGGCCTGTTTATGAAAGCCTTGAAATTACGGAATGAAAAATCTTATAAAAATAAGACCGAATGATAAAACACGGACGATCTCGAAAATTTACTTAATAAGTCAAATAGAAGATCGCCGTGCAAATCTCATGAAGAGTGTAGAAAAACGGTGTGTTGTATGTATGAAAAAGTACAATTCACCAATTTCTGGTGTAGCCTTTGAGAGATTCAAAAACATTTTTGCAACAGACATTGATTTTTTGGACTCTAGAGTTTCAACTGGAATGTGTGGAAAGTGTAGAAATCTACTTAGAAGGGTTGAAAGAGTGCGTGGGAGGTTGGAAAGGGTTGAAAGAGAATGTATAGAAATCAACTTAGAGAGGTTGAAAATCTGCCAAGCTGCCTCCCAGATAACACATGAACGTCGGCCCAATCTTGCCAACATGTTTTATATCAGCTTTAGATCGGCATTGTTTTACTAGGGACTTCAGTCACGTGACTTTTTCCGTGTCGCAAGTTCATCATATAAATAAACGTGATTTTTTCGGCAACTTTTTCGGCTAGCTATCTATTTTCAAACCAAATTGCCCGTTGTATAACTTTAGCAAATGTTAAATAAAAATGTTGTTCTGTGAGGTTCATTCTTTGAAGTTCCTTAAAAAAGATGCCAGAAAATTTTTCAAGTCGTTTTCTTCATAGTTATGTTAATTTACACATTTTGACAAGTAAATATGCTGATTTACATTGCTTTTTTGGCATTCTAGCATCTCAAAAAAGAATATTAAGCTTATTATACAATAGTATTTGATATTAGTTTTTATAACCATTTGCTTTTTATATCTGGACTTATCAATTTAAAAAATACACTTTCCATCAGTTTTTCGATCTTTTCCTAGACGCCATTATGGTATTCCGTTTAACCTATATAGTTAGTTATCTACATGGATATTTATTAAGCGCCTATTTATGTGACTTTGATATATAATTAGTTTTTTATATCTAGCTGTTTGAAATGCAGAATAGAGATCTGTATTTCTGGTATCAAAATTTAGAAGACAAAAGTTTAGCCAATGTGTGCACAGTTTTTAGGCAACACTTTTTTTCCAGTTTCCAAATTGCTAAAAATGACCTTACTTTGTTTTCGAAAATAAAAAGAGTGATTCAAAAAGTTAGGTTGCTCACTAAAAAAAAGAAAGAAGAATTTTTGCTTTTAAATTTTATACCACCATTATGTGAAACAAATGTTCAACCATTTTTACAATCAACGTCATCTGAAAAAGAAAAAAATCTTGTGAAAGACATCTTAAAATCAAAAATAAAACTCTAAAGCGCAAAGTTGAAGAAATCGACAGTTTTAAAAAAGTTTCTGAAAACTACTGTAACCAGTTGAATGGTCTTGAAAGTGAAAAAAAAACAACTTAAATTAGCTGTAAAAACCAGAAATGGAGAGAAATTAGAATTTGTAAGACAAGCCATGCAGTGTAAAGCACTATATACAGCAACAAACAAAAGCCTAATGAGTCTAGAAAAAAAGTTTACCACATTGAAACTAAAGAATAAAACAAACAAAATTCGAAATTTAAACAAGAAGATTGTTTATCGAGATATAAATTTGAAAAAACAAGAAAAAGAAATTGATGCATTAAAAGCACAATTTGAAAAACAATCTCAAACTTTAAATATGGAATTCAATAAACTTAATCAAATGCGAGAAAATAGTAATGCAAAAATTGAAATGTTGAGTCAAGAAAAAAGAAATCTCAAAAAGAAATTAAGTCATGTAAAAAATAATTTAAGTAAAACAAAGGAAACAATTTCCTTCTCGTCAATTGAAAATCTCACTTTTTTAAAGTCGGAAGTTAAGGAACTTAGTGCAAAAGTTGATTCATTAAACAAAGAAAATATTTATTTAAATGGTCTTTTAGAATTGTTGGAAGATGAGGAAATTGTAACATTTGAAAGAGGACGTTATTCGAATGATATTCAAGAAGTTATCATGGAGCTGTTATCATTAAATGTCAGTATGAACAAGGTCAATGATGTTATTAAAATTGTTTTAAAGAAACTTGCAAAAAAAAGGAATTACAAAACTTCCCTCATTAGGTACAAGATCTAGATTTATGTCAGAAGCTTTAATTCTTGCACAGCTTCAAGTATCAGAAGAAATGTTACATAATATTGAAAAAGACACAGGAAACTGTTTACATGGAGATGGAACAACCAAATATTACAGACATTATCAAAACTTTCAGTTGACTACCAAAAGCGGTAGAATGCTATCATTTAGACTATCAGAAATGGCCTCTGGGGATGCTGCATCAATTTTGAGTTCTTTAACAGAAGTGTTATATGATATTTGTGATATTCTAGACACAAAGAACAGGGAAAAAAACTTTGCAAAGTTAGTTTGTTGATTCAAAACAACTATGTCAGATTTAGGTTCTGTCAATCCACTGTTTAACAGTAAGTTCAAAGAAATGAGGGAGCTATTGTTACCAAAAGTTATAGAACATTGGGATAGTTAAACAATTGAACAGAAAAATGAATTTAAGGATATGTCAAACTTTTTTTGCAAGTTACATCTTTTAACAAACTTTGCAACTGAGACAGATAAAGTACAGGATTCATTTGAAAAAATTGCTCTGAGTGATGCTCATGAAAACACTTTTGCATTTAAAACTTTTGAATCTGGGGTTGCAAGACTGATACGCACTGCATGTAAAGCATTCCACAAACGAGGTAGTGATGAAGCTGGTGTGGCAGGATATTTCAATTCTTTTCTCATTGGAAAAGGTGAAGACATATGTATGTTTGCTCCTTTTATAGGCAATAGATTTAACATTTTGTTTTATAATGGGGCTGCATTGTATTATCATTCTAAATCTATTAAATAATTTTTGTGTCAATGGCCAAATCCTAATAATCTACTGAAGGCAGTTAAGGAAGATATATCAAATATATTATTTTTAGCTGAATCTCGTGCACTAGGTATTTTTGATAAGCTTATTACTGGTCTTCTTTGGAGACTTATTGAAGAAAAGAAAAACATTCTAGCATGAATAAGTATTTATTTCGTTTAAAAATGAAATTGTCAGATCTTTGCAAAGATGCTTCTCCAATGCTCAATGCAACACCTGTATTTGACCCAAGAGATGTTAAAATACATAAAGATAAACTTTATGAAAAACTATTTGAGGATACTGGCAATATAGAATTTGATGTCTTGGTGCAACAGTCATTAGAAATAATTTCCCATGCATTTCTAATAATACTTGAAAGACAAGCAATTGATCAGCTCCCAGGCGGTAAATATTGGAACTCAGATGATCAAACTCAAAAGGCTGCTGAAAATGTACCAACGACTAACTGAAAATGTACCAACGACTAACTGAAAATGTACCAACGACTAACAAATCTTCAGAAAGTGATTTTGCAATTCTGGATCTACTTATTCGAACTAAACCAAATGCCAAAATTCAAACAATTCAAGCATATACTATTTGGTACCCAAACAAAACCTTAGCATGGCTGGATGCAAAATCAGAAGAAGAGCGTTACATTTTAATTGAAACAGCTTCTCATAGTGTTGAAAAAATGAAATTAAAGTATAAAGAGCGACAAGTAGAGTTAATTTCAAAGAAAATGTCAATGTTGAGAATATAACAGCAACTCAAAGCAGATGCAGAAAAGAAAGCATCACTAAAAAAAGCAAATATAGTAAATGTGCTTATTCAATTGAAATCACAAGTTTGGCTAACAGTAGAAGAAGCAGAAGGTAAATCTTCAAAAATTGATAATAATACTTTAAGGAAGCAAGTTATTAGAAGTCAATTAGATTTTTATCGTTATGTAATGGGGGCAAAATGTTCATTGAAGCTGTTTTTTAAAACTAAAGTTTCTGGAAATAAACATATTGATTTAAATTCAAGTGAGCTGATGGAGAACTTGGTAACTATCATTCGTACATGCAACTTGCCTCCACCAGAACAAAGGAACAATACACTAAAAGAAAAAAGCCAACGCAATGACTTGATTAAGAAACAAAAAGAAGAGTTGTTTAGAAAGTTAAAGGATTCTAGAATGTCACATCTTGCAAGACAAAAAAAGGTCCAGTTTTTACCGACTTTACTAGATGATCCAGGTAGTTTAGTTGGGCGAGTTGTTCTTCATAAAATAAAGAAGTTGATGAAGAAGAGTATTTTTGGTGCAAAGCAGATGTTATTAGAATAGCGGAAGTCGGAAAAAAAATCAAGCAAACATTATATGATGTTATTTATGAATCAGAAGCTGGAAGTATTTACACATTTCCACTGTTATCTGACTTTGATAAAGGAGATATGATCTTGTTATAAAAGGTATAATCACTGATATTTTTTTTCAGTATTTATTAGTTTAAAATCTTGTGATTGTTATTTCAGATCCTACTATTTAAATGTAAACAAAGATAAATCTATTATATATTTTTAATGATAATCAAATTTATTATTAACATTTTACTTTTAGGAGCATATGAGCACTATGAAATGCTTTAAAGCTTGGAAAAGCTCTTGTTTTCAACTAAAGTTGTTTTTTATGGTTTCCACAGAGATTTTATTGCTTATGACCCACTTCCATATTTTCTTCACTTTCATAAGTGTATATGAGTATGTTCTCTCTAATAATAAAAAAATAATAGAAAAAACTCTTGTTTTTTACGGCTTTCACAGAAATTGTATTTTGTTTGACCCAATTGCCCCAAATGGGGAGACGAACCCTAGGATTCTTACATATTTTTAGAATTTTCATAAATTTTTTATGAATTTGTTCACTCTTATAGGATGAAAAGATATTATTTTTAAACAAAAGTTAATTTTTGTACTTTTTAATTAGAAGTTGTTACTTTTGACCCAAATTGGGAATTGCCCCAAATGGGGAAAACAAGCCCTTGGATTCTTAGATATTTTTAGGATTTTCATAAATTTTTATGAATTTGTTCACTCTTATAGGATGAAAAGATATTATTTTTAAACAAAAGTTAATTTTTATACTTTTTAATTAGAAATTGTTACTTTTGACCCAAATTGGGAATTGCCCCAAATGGGGAAAACAAGCCCTTGGATTCTTAGATATTTTTAGGATTTTCATAAATCTATGAAATTGTTCACTCTTATAGTTTGAAAAGGCTCTTGTTTTTTAATTAAAGTTGATATTTATGTTTTTTACAGAGATTTAGTTGCTCTTGGCCCATTTACCCCAAATGGGGGAAACGAGCCCTGGGATTCCAATATAGTTTCTAGATTTTCATAAATTTATATGAATTAGTTGACTCTGACAATTAAAAAAGCTCTTTTTCCTTAACTAAAGTTAATTTTTATTACTTTTACGGTGATTTTATAGCTCTTGACCCATATGCCCCAAAAGGGAAAAACAACCCCTGCACCAACTATATCACAAAAAGAATTTGTATAATTGAATACATTGATTCCTTTAATTAAAAAAAAAAATAAAAATAGAATGAGTATACTTAATTAATTCTGCTCAACTGTTAGTCTTCTCGTCGACGTCAATTGAAAAGTAAATAAAATTTTTAATTTCAGTGCCATAAATCCTTAAGAAAAACTTCACAAATTTCGACCCGAAACAGGCATTATTGGGCAGTACATAAATCGTCATAACTCGGGAACCAATTATCCAAATTTAAAAAATGAACTCATTTTGAAATCGTCTATATTTTTCACATATTTTGGTAAAAATTATAGCTAAAGATACTAAAGATATTAAAATCATGTGAAGTGCCTAGTTTTACTTCATCGGCCCGACGTCGGTCCGATAAA
This sequence comes from Hydra viridissima, assembly GCF_058129835.1. Lineage (NCBI taxonomy): Eukaryota > Metazoa > Cnidaria > Hydrozoa > Anthoathecata > Hydridae > Hydra > Hydra viridissima. The sequence continues at coordinate 10,575,564 of NW_028324312.1, read as the reverse complement.
TAAAATAAATTAACTTATGTTCCATCCGAAAACATCATTAACTCGATGTCTGCGAACGTACCATAAAATGACTTATTCTGTGAGTGTTTACAATCCGCAGGCGTAATGATACTAAGCGTGTGCAAATTAACGCATTACTTAAATAAGGCGTCAACATGCGAAAATTGTCTTATAGTTTTCATTACCAATATTTTGAAATTTTCAGCTGGATAATGAATTTTTTTTTTCCACCATCTTGGATAATGAATTTTTTTTTTGTCTAAAAGTTACCTTTTCAAATTATTTACAACCTGGTTTTTATTTTATCATAATGAAGACTTACAATAATAGAACAGGAGAATTCACTCACGGTTAAATTACTACGCCAATATCTAGAATATCTTTTAAAGTTTTTATGGAATAAGTTAAAAAATTATTATATTGATTATATGTTAAAATAAATTTTAAAACAATTAAAATTGTTTATTAAAATTGTTTAAAACTATAGACTTTTTTTTAAAACTTCAAGTCAACCCCCCCCCCCTCCCCGTAATTTCGTCATACAAAAAAGAATGTATCAAAATAATTTTTCTGTTCCTTTATTTATCAACATGTAATAGCTCTTCAAAAACCAACAAACAAACGCAATAGTCCCATTGCTTAGGATCTTGCTAATTAAAAACGGCCTTACAATTGAAGACATAAGCGGATGAAGGTGTTATGTTACAGCAATATGGAACTGTCCCTTAACACTTACACCCGCGTTAAATCGTGTTATGGGTGAATTAATATGTAACATAACTCCTTCATCCACTGTGAAAATTGTATTTTAGCACATTTTTGTGCGGTGTCATTATGTTCATGTGAAAGAGCGTTACTTAACACCTTTTATTTGTGTAAAAAAGTGGAATTTTGTATTTTTGTGACGTAACGCCTTCATCCACTTATGTCTTCAATTTCATTAAGAAATTTTTTTGCAAAAAAAATTAAAAAATTCCATCTTTATTATTCAATAAAAGTTCATCTTTTCTATTAATATTTTTTTAAAATAAAAATGCAAATTTTTATTAAAAAAAAAAGTCTTAAATTCTTTTGTAAAAATAAATTTTTTAGTTGTTTTATACTCGTACGTATTCAAGACGGCGAATATTAATGATTTGTCGTAAAATTTTGTATTTTCAACTTCAGTTTAGAGCACTTTAAATTGATTTTGAGACCCATGTTTTTATACGATTCTCAACCAGCTTAAAATTCTATCAGAATCAATCATAAAAGCAGGGGGAGGGGGGGAGGAGAAAAAGTCGAGTAGCGCCAGAGTCACTTTGCACCAATCCCATACATATCACAAAGCTGTTCTAATTTTTTTAATGTTGTGTAACATTAAAAAAATTAGAATAGCTTTATGACCCCTGGTTTAACTTTGCACATTTTTTAAACAATCTTAAAAAACTACTTCTTAATTTGTAAAAACCAAATTAAACAATTAAAACAGAGTTAAGAATGTTAAACTCTGAATGATTTGCAAGTTTACATCAATATAATAGTTTAAAGCAGATTTTTACAGATGAAAATTATAAATTTTGTCAAAATTTTTGTGCAAAGTTTTGTGGCACTTTTACGGTACTTCAGATTTACTTAAGATTTTTCCTATACAAAAAAAATATCTAACCAGGACTTATCTTAATATAAAAAAATAAATTAGTGGGGAAAAGTTGAACCTGGACGTCTTTAGGACTCACTGTGGGGAATTGATGAGGGATAGTAAAGTCAATATAAAAGCTAGTGTTGGTAATGACAAGATTTTTGTGTTTTATTTTAGACTTTTTCACTTTATTTACAACCGAAACGTCATAAGAACTCATTACATCCTAATCTTGAGTTGTTTTTGAATGTCCACTTATCATTTTATTAGACAAGTCTACATTAATGAATCCCTCTTTTATATCAACATTTTCCCTTAAATTATAATTTTAAAAAATCATTGAAGCAATTTAAATGTCTTTCCTTTTAGCATGCAACACCTAAATAATCAATTATTTCTGCAAATAGAGACTGATTGTCAGTGTCGACAACTGTTTTATAGTCCTCAAATATTTCCTCAACTATTAGTACGTTAACTTCACTACCATTAACAGTATAGCTTCTAAACTCTACATCTATAGCGTTAGATATTTCTTCAACTTTTGTTCCACTCTTAGTATTTAGTAAATAGCTTTCCAATTTAGAAACATAATTACCATCTAGAATAATTTTCCATGTATTTTCATCAATATCTTTATATTTTTTATATCGCGTTTCAATCTCTTCCTTAGTAGGATCTAATATGTCGTGATTATGAGCTTTCTCCATTTCTGCTTCATTTACCTTTACTTCTTCGTTTATTTTATCGTCTATTTCTTTAACATCTTCTGAAGTCTTTCTCGGATCCGGATTATTTTCAATACTTTGAAGTTCGGCTTTTTTAGAATCTATCTCTTCCTTTGTATCGGTCATACTTTTGCTAAGCTCTAATATTTTTTTCTGTAGTTCCCCACTATTATTCTGTGTAAAGGATAAAACAGCGCTGTCGACTAGCTTGTTGCAGAGAGATGTTTTGAAATATCTTTTATAATAAAATTGCACTAAAAATGTAAATCCGTTGCGGAAAGTGCTAAAGTGTCTAATGACGTTTTGGAGCTTAGGATTTTAACAGTTTTTACTTGTGAAAACCAAAAAAATAATAAGTATGTGTTGGCGGTTTTTAATGACGATTTTTGAGTGATATTTTCGGAAAAGTATACGCTATAAATGAATGAGAAAATTTGTAAGGTTTAAAGGACAGGTTTTTGTTTGAAGAGATGATTATTATGATTTATCGATGTGTTTGTTGCGAAAAAATTACAAAGATAATACATCGTAAAACATCTCATAAAAAGAGAATATTAAATAATCACCGCTTAAAGATTGTGTTATCTTGGAAAGAAAATTAATTACATTTCTAACAATCTTTATTAATAACGCTTTGATTACTTCATTTACTTATCAATTTTTTAAATTAATTTTAATTACATTACTTTGTGCAATAATAATAATGATGATAACAATAACGATGATAAAAATAATGACGATAATTAATAATGGTAATAATTAACAACAATAATAGTGATAATAACAATAATAACAGTAGTATAAATGATAATAATAGTTTAAAAAAATAAAAACTATAATAATAATAATTAATAACAGTAGAAAATAATAATAGTAATAATAGTAATAAAAATAATAATATTAATAATAATAATAACAATAATAAAAACAATAACAATAATAATTATAATAAAAGTAATAATAGTAGTAATAATAATGATAATAATTATAATTATGATGATAATTTTTATCGCGGTTTGGTTGAATTATTCAGCGTTGAATGTAAAATCTTAAAAAACATTTCTAAAATATGAAATGAGTTTTTATTTAATTAATACGAATTTATTATGTCTCTGACAGTTAATATAAAAAAAAAATTGGTCAGTTCTCATCTTTAACGCTCCTTTTAGGAGTCATCATCGGAATGATACAATCATTTAAACATGATAATATTTCGAGTTTGAAATACAACCATTTAAACATGACAATATTTCGAGTTTGAAATACAACCATTTAAACATGACAATATTTTGAGTTTGAACTTTTAGATCAATTAAATAGTATTTTTTACCTTCTTATATTAATCTTTTAATTGACTGAAATTTTTTTGCCTAAAAACCGACGTTAAAATATCAGAAACATCTTTTATTCTGAAAATCCAAGTATGTTTTATACTATTCTACTCACGCTTGTTTTAACGGATAATTTAGTAGTAATAATAGTAATAAAATTTAGTAACAATGATATAAAAAAGTTCACTCGTATTTTACTTTCAATCAAATTTTCATAAAAAATCCAGTCAAAATGGGGAGCAAATGGAAGTAAAAATAGGGAGCACGAGTAAATCATCTATTAAGTGAAAAGAATTTAAAATTCAACTCAAAAAACAAGTTTTAATGGGTCATTTGCAGAATAATACAACCCACATATCCGCAATAAGGGTCTGCGTAATTTTTGAGCATAAAAACCCAGCCGCTGAGAATGCTCGTTTGGATTCCAAACCTGTTGGCCGTATAGATAGTATATGATTATATGCTTTTTGAAGGTGAATACCTCTTGTGGCACCACTTTCAAATAAAGGCATTTCTTTTTGAACTTTAGAAGTTATACTTTCTACCCTTATTTGTAGTGTTTGTGTTTCTTCCAATCTTTTTTTTATAACTTCGTTTATTTTTCTCTAATAACTTTGATCTTACTATCACCTTGCTTAATGAAGTCTCGCTCAGTTGAACATTGCTATCACTATTCACGTCTGCTGATGTAATTATATCTGCGGAGTTTTGGCGCCTTATCAGGTTTATTACAACTTTTTTTATTTTGGGCACTTGTACTTGGTACAAAAGCATCTGGTGTTTTCAATTAAGTAATCTGGCCATTATGAAGATAATAAACTGTGCTGTTTAATGGTGTTCTCCTCTCTTTAATTCGATGACTCAAGACGGCATGCAATTCTTTTCCGATTTAGGATTGTTGTTGCTTTATTTTGGTCAATATAAACTCTAATGCAATTTCAGCTGTAATTAAAGTTGCGTCTCGTCAACAAAGTGCTTCTACAGTTGCTTTAACGGGAGTCAGAAGTACTTCTAAATCTGATATGGTTCGATATTCGTTTTTGTTCATCTTAATTGAATCATCAAAGTTGGAAATTATTTCAACTTACGTTACTTTATCAGATCTATAATGCTAACTGAATTTGTTACTGTGAAAATGAATATCACTTTGAATAACTGTAAAAAAGTTTATTAATGAAATAAACCTTCTATATTTTGAAAACTTCATCAATTTAAACTGAAGTTGAAGAATTTTTGAGAATTACGCATACATTTCCTCGCATAAGAATTATAGGGTTCTATCTAACTTTTGTTGTTGTTGTGAGAATTTAATTTGCAATCTTTCTTTGTTAAAATGTCTTCTTCCCGTCATTTTTTATAATTAAAACTAAATCAACATTTAGTCGACTTAGTCGATTTTAAAAATGTCTTAGTCTTTTTTAGTCGACTTTTAAAAGTACATAAATCGATTTAGTCGACAGTCAAATAATCTAAAGTCGTAACAACACTAATTAAAACTATTTGTCTTTTTTTTACTTATGTTTCAAAATTAAACTGATAATTTTCTTTTGATTTTTTTTTTATTATTATTAGTTGATAATTAAAACTTTTAGTAATGAATTCTTTTTAAAAAAAAAAAAAAAAAGTAATTAGAATCTCTAATTCTCATGCGAAGATTTGGAATTAAAATGAAGTCGAAAATTCGAAATTAAATTAGTTAAAATCTTGCAAAGAGAATAAACAGATAAGAAGCAAATAGTTTACCAAAGACTATATTTACTAGACACTTTATGATGTAAAAATAAGTTAATAGCTTAATCCCTCTTTATCTTTACTTTTTTTTCATCGCATTCCCGAAATCCCAGGAAATTTTTAAGAAAAATCCAGGGATAACGGGGATCAACAATTTGTACGGAATCCCGGGATTTCGGGATTTCGGGGACCCGGAATTGCCATCCCTACATCCAAATCTGGAACAAGTTGCTAATGTGTAATTTATTGATTGATATAAAATGCCATGGTGGTACAACAGCAGATGGCTATGTTGTCTGCACAAATTGCTGTAATATATTGTTTTGGAATATAAACAGTATAAAAAAGTGTATAACACTGTATTCTGTTTTATACGTTATACTTTTTTTAACCAGTCAATACAGAATCAAGTGCATTGCTTGAGAAAGATATATCTATCATCCATATATATATATATATATATATATATATATATATATATATATATATATATATATATATATATATATATATATATATATATATATATATATATATTTGTGCCGCTTAAGTAGACAGTTGGAACAAAAAATATAGCTATAAGGGCGACGTTTTTTTAAAGGCGACAAAACTGTGTCGCCTTTAATTTTACTGTTTAATTACTTAACTATTCCGTGTTTTCCATATTTTAAAACAATTGTAAACCAGAGACCTAGTTACCATGATCTTATTACTGTAAAGGCAGTTTTTCTTCAAAGATATTAGATGGAAAAACGAGGTACTAAGGTGTAGAACCGTATATCTTTAAGTATGAAAAAATTAGCGATAAAGGCGACATTAGTAAATATCTTGAAATCTGAGGACGTAAGTCATATATTTTTACATTTTCTTCTTAAACTAAATAATTTCTTCATGGAAAAAAGTCTTGCTCAAGAAAAAAGTTAACAGACGAGAAACTTATAAAGTATTTTTGTATAATTTTTATATATTTTTATAATTTTCTTAGCACATATACACAACAAAAAAGTTTTCCTAAACAAATAACCCGTGTGAGTAAACTTATGCGAGCTAAAGTGTCGCCTTTATAACACTTACATGAAGAGCTCTATTAACTTCTTATTATATTTATAAATCATAAATAATTGTTTCTCTTTGGAAAGACTTTGAGTTATGCTTATTGACCTATGCCATATCTAATAATAATGCAAGCTTCTAAATTACCAATAATACTTAGTTCCTTACAGTCGTAATTTTTAAATGTAGCTAACTAGATAAACATAAATAAATCCTATCTAATGTTAAAAAATTTATACTAGATGTGTTTAGGTCACAGCTAAAACATTTTTTAGCTAAGCTAAACAATTGTATATCAAAGCATTATATGAAATACATTAAACTGCACAAGGTGTATCAATAAGGTCTACACTAAAGTTTGTTTAATTTTGAATTAGAAGATATACTTAGAATTAAAAAAGATTTTATGTGATTTAAAATATAGATGACTTTTATATGCATGAGCTTCTTGTAGTATAATGCCTTTTTTATCTGCAGTTTTTCCTAAGCATTATGTCATTTTACAACTACATTCAAAATATCCTTTCATTCTACTTAAAATGAAATTTATTAAAGGAATGGAGCAAAATGAGCATTTTGTACATTTAGCATAAAATACTTTTTTATTTTCCAAAAATATAACTTTGATTAATATTGTGTTTTTGTTTAATGGAAATTACTAAAGTAGGAAACATCTTCTAAACTTCGATTAGTATAAGGTTTTACAATGGCATAACATACATATTGATAAGAGTTTTGTTTTGTTTTTGTAGTATAGGTTAAAGTTTCTGTTTTCATTTTAATTATAGCACAAAAAAAATTATTAAAAACATACATAAAAAAGAGAAGAAAAGGAAAGGAAAGTGCTCATTGTCAGTAAGTTCATTTGGATTTTTAAAAATGTATTGTTTTTAGGGCTACTTTTTACTTGCTAAAAAAAAAGAATAAAGTGATTTGAATCTAAATTTATCAATGTATGATATATTTCTATTATTACTAGTTATTGATTGTGATTTGTTGCTTTTTTACAACATTCGCTTTTATTTTCAGTTAAAACCTATCCTTTACAAAAAAATCTTATGTGTAAGTATGCATTCGTTGATGTAAGTATGTATTGGACACTGAAGATAAAATAGAATTTGAGGATAACATCATGGAATGTTCTTCTGAAGATAAAACTTTGAGCCTTCTAAAGAAGAAAAATTCTGTATCAGATGTATGTTAACATTTTATGTAATAAATATAACATCTGAATGTTGTAGCTAATACTGAATGATAATCCTTTTTTCTATTTCATTTTATCAATAACTGTTTAATTTAAGTAGTTTGAGCCATTGGTATATATGAGGAGAAGCAAATATGATAATGATGATAGCGAAATTGCATTAATTTTTAGTGAGCAGATCTTATAATTGCTGGAATTTAAGAACTGAAAAAAATTACTTGAGAAGTTTTTTAAAAAGATTGAGTGTAATACAATGTCTGGTGGGTATTTATTTGCAACTTAATGTAAACTTTATCTAGTGATCACGTGATCAATTAGATCTAGTTTTAAAGGATATTTTTTAGACCAAAAAACTCTCTGACAGTTTGATGAAGAAAGTTGGCTCGAAATATCATATAAAACAGTTCAGAGTGAAGTAACAAATAAACGCGATGAAGCTAGAAGAGTTACCATAAACATTTAAAAGAAGTGAATTTGCAACAATAGAATTGCAACATCAGTGCAGTCAAAATTTATTTAACTGAAGAAATACATTAATCATTACTTGATTGCTATTTGATTTTCTTTGAAGTTTTTTATTAAGGGTCTATTAAGGGTCTAGAAGTGTGAGCCCTTCCATTTCATAAATAAAAAGAAAAAGTGGGCCAAGGGGAAATCCAGTCTAGAACTAGACGTGAAAAGAGGTTTTAAAGCCATAATGGTAGCCTATTTTAAAGATGTTAATAGTAAAAAAAGTCATTAAAAAGTGAAAATTTTTAAAGAAAACTTAATCTGCAGAATGCTTTCTTGCACTTTGTGTGTTAATTTGCACTTTGTGTGAGATTCGGCCAAATGAAACCGTCCTCCATGTCCCCCTCTTCTCTACTTCCGCCAAATTAAAGGCGACGTAAAACAATAGTCTTGCACAAGGTATAACCTTCAAAGATCACTAAAATATTGATTATATCAACTATTGCTAATTCCTAAAAGGTTGAAAATTGATTTTAAAAAAAATTAAAAACTGTCGACTTTTCATGCATTTTAGTGATAAAAAACTAAAGACGACAGTCCTCTAGCTACTCAGAAATTAAAGGCGACAGTTTAAATAAGTTGTGCTGTTTTAGAGGTAAATCATCCTTAAATTCATAATATAAGCAAGCACACATTGTTTATAACACATGTTAATGTTAAATATGTGCAATAAAATTAAAATAAAAAAAAAATTTCTGTTGCCCTAATTTAGCATTTTACACTACGTCGACCTTATGCGGTATCTAGCAGTATGTATATATATATATATATATATATATATATATATATATATATATATATATATATATATATATATATATATATATATGACTTGAATGTTGACATCTTGTATAAGAGTGTATGTTATATTAGTAAGAAGACATCAAATAATACATATATTCTAAATACAAATATTAATTTATTATGAGAAATTTTCACTGGATTATAGTTACCAGTATCATCAGCTTGTAAAATTATTTTAAGTTGCAAAAAACAGTTTAAAATTAACTTCATTTTAAACTGTTTTTTTGAACTTAAAATATAAATAAATGCTTTTTGTAACTTAGAGTAGTATTATTTGATGTTTTCTTATAAATATATATATATATATATATATATATATATGTAAATATATATATATATATATGTATATATATACATATATACATGGATACATACCTACATGGATACATACCTACATATATACATACATACATACATACATACCTACATACATACATACATACATACATACATACATACATACATACATACATACATACATACATACATACATACATACATACATACATACATACATACATACATACATACCTACATACATACATACATACATACATACATACATACATACATACATACATACATACATACATACATACATACATACATACATACATACATACATACATACATACATACATACATACATACATACATACATACATACATACATACATACATACATACATACATACATACATACATACATACATACATACATACATACATACATACATACATACATTATACAGCGACAGTTAAGCTTTCGCTTTTATAAAGTTTTCACAAAGTATTTCTTAACTTTTATTTAGTCAGCTTGGTCTTTAAGTTATAGGAACGAAAACTTCTTTAAAATGTTTCTTCAATAAACTATCATCAAACGTTACTCCGGCTACGTTTGGTACAGCTACACCTTTATCTATTAAGTAAAGGAACTTAACATTACTTTTTTTAGCTACATTCAAAAGTTTAAAAATTTGGAAACAAAATTATAAACATATGATTGTAAGAAATAAAGCTGATCAGAATTGATACCGCTCTGTGAATATCCGAATCAATCTATAACTTAAAACTTAGGTTCATTCCCATAATAAATATTAAAGTGGTGAAATATTTTAAAAAAGCAAAAAAAAAAAAAAAGAAAAGAAAAGGACTTCACTGCAAAAATGTTCGAATCTAATTCGAATTGGGTTTTCAACTGTAATTGGGTTTTCAGGAAAATAAAAAAATTTTGTTTTAAAATAAAATTTCTCTTCAAAATAAAATTTCTCTTTAAAAATTTTTGTGCCAAAAATTTTAAATTTGAACGGAAAGAACAATTTATACCAGACTCCATCAATGTTAAAATTTCAGAATTTTTGGCGATACTTTTTCATATTTTGGCCTCACTTTGAAAACTACAAAAAAAAACTTGGTCAGACCCAGCTCTCTTGGATCATACATTTGACCAAAAACTTTTTTACTTTGCACGTAAATTTCTGAAGAATAATCCTCAATTTCTGATATTATAACACATCCAGATTGAATGTGTTGGCATTTGAGACTCTTGATCAGAAACCAAACAAAAAAATTTTTTTCAAACTTTGTCCACCCTGCGTCCCACTGTAAAAAGATAACTTGTGCCCCTCGCGTCTACAGCTAAATCCACTACTATTCTCCGCTCTAAAAAGGTCAGCATAGATTGGTTTCCCACCAATCTATGCTGACCTTGATATATTACATTTATCAATTCAACACTATCTAAGTAGCATGCAATAAATTTTGAAAAAAAAGGAATTTCTTTTTTAAATTTCTAAAATTTGTCTACAAATCTAACCAGGAGAGTGGAACTTAAAACAAGTGTTGTAATTATTTCCTCATAAAAACTGAAACTTTTCTTAACAATAAAAAAACTCTTAAGCATTTCTTGTACCTTCATGATCTAAACAGCTTGTTGATATGTTAGCATTGTGTAGTATATTGTTAAGTTCTTGGGTGTCAGCAATACTTTTTTTATCTTTTGTTTTAACGCAGCAGATGTTACCCATTGAACCTGTGCCAAAAGCAAGAATGTTCTGTAAATATCATATTTTGATACATATAAAGTTTTTATATGACTTTACAGATTTTCTGGAATGTTGATAAAATTGACAAGAGATCTAAGACTATTGCGGAGTTAATTACATTTCCATGCTCTTTAACATTATCTATAATTGTCCCAAATTTAATATATTTATTAAAGGGAATGGGGTCCAAAAATGAAGGGATATTTTCCACGTAGATGATCAGTATAGGCGTGGATGCATAGTAGAAGCAGCTTATTTTTAACGTTTTTAATTAGCTAAAATGTCCGAAATATTAAAAGAATATTAAATTAATATACAACACTTGCAATATTTTGCGGATATTGTAATAATTTATGTCCAACTTATGAAAACATAACAAGAATAATAATTCTCTGTTTTGGCGATTATTTTCAGTTTTTTTTTTTTAAATTTCTCTTTTTTAAATCCTTCTGTAATTAGATTTTTTTACATTTAAATTCTCATTTTCAAATTTTTTTAGCAATTTTATTGAGTTTTTATTTTACTCCTTCATAACTGTCTTTAGTTTTTCCATCTAATTTTGCGTTAATGGTTTTCCTATGATCGTTTTAAAATAAACCAATTTCTTATTTCAATTACTTAAAAAAAAAAAAAAAACAAGTTTGCATAGAAAACCAATCCACTACTATAAATAAAAAATTGTTATAAGCAGCATTTTGAAGGTGACTTCCAAGTAAAAATTTCCAGGTTGACAACTAGCCCCCGTCTCTCTAACAAAGTAGGCTAGATTTTGTTCACGGTATAATCAGCTAAAACAGAGGGCTTGTAACCGGGAAACTTTAAAAAGTAAAGTATTGGAGTGGTTTTAATCTTTTAATATTTTTGATTCTATTTTTAAAATCGGTATTTCATAAAATCCGAAAAGTACTGCTGTAGCAAGCAATCCTTTCTTATATTGTTAATATTCAAGTTAAATTTAGACGTTTTCCAATAGAAATTATTATAAAAACTGTTTAATAAAAATAAGGTAACGGTAATTCAACCTGTTTCGTGGAGGATAAAGCAATTACTGTTGCAAGTAAAAATTTTATGTTTGCAAGGGTAGCAAAATATTCAGGCAAGCACACAACCAATTTGAAATATCATTTTGATACAGATGATGAAAATTTAAAAGTAGCACTGTGATAAAAGATGATAAAAATTCAAAATGTCTCTGCTATAAAGTTAACAAAGATTTAAAATTTTTTAAGGAAAAATTTCTTTGTTTCTTTCTTCATTAATATTACTTCTTCGCTGCAGAATAATTAACTGAACGCATCAAAATGATAGGGAATTGTTTAAAAAAGCGAGAAAAAGCTCCCTCAATATGGAAAAAATGCCAGAGTGCAAAATAAGCTGAAATTTATTTTTAGATTTTTAAAAAGTTTTACAGAAAAGGTAATGATAATAAAAAAAAAAAACAAACGAAGATCTTGAATGTAAGTGCCTAAGTTTTTGTACGTAAAGCATCAAATGGACTTAATAGGCAACTAACTAAAGAAGACACTAACTGAAGACACTAAAGTGATCAAACTACAATACGTTTTAAACTGCAAAGATTTTTCATCAATAAAGTCATCGGAAGATTGTTTACTCTATAAATGAACATCATCATTTTTTATTTTTCTTGCAGCAAGTTGTCATTAAATCGTTGAGCTTTAAAACATTCTTTAGGTAAAAATGCTAAAAGCACGAGGCATCATTATTGTACATAAGTGATAAAAGATATCATGGTTTTCACTAAAGCAGCCAGTCACTTTTTCTTGGTTTACTATTGTAATCCCTCAGCTTATTTGAAAATATTGCTGTATTGTAGGGCATATAACCGGTTTTTTAAAACCGGTTTTAAACCGGTTTTTTTACTTTAGAAGAAAAATCGTAATTGGTTTTTTTGTGGCGGTTTTTGCGGTTTTTTTAATTAATGTAATAAAAAATTTAAATATTTTTGCTGTACTTTTATTAGAATAAATTATTAGTTAAAGATTTTAATTTGATTTTGACAATCCTTTGGTTTCTATTTATGCTATATTTTGTGGTGCTGAATTGAAGTATGATTTGAAGTCAATAACATTTTTCCAAAGTGATTTAAAAATGTCCTTCACGGAAGGAATAAAGGTTCCCCCGTTTGGAGGCACTTTTAAACTTTGGAAAAAATTGAGAAGGCCAAGTGCAAGATATGTGACAAAGAGATGAAGAGCAAAGGAGGATCTACTTGTAAATTAAGAGCTCTTTTGAAGACAAAGCATGAGATGACTTGTCAACAATTAAGATCTCAGCGGAAAAAAAGAAAATACTCCCTAAAATTGACAACTTCTTCAAAGTAGAAAAAGATTTTCATTTCAGTGGTTTTCTCAGAGCTAGTAGCTTTTGATGGAATTCCAGTTTGAGTCCTATCAAAAAGTCAGCGATGCTTTGGGAGCTCAGAGATCCAAAATTCAAGCTGATACAAATGCAATTTGAGCTATTATAATGAAGCAAGGAGTAGAAATCAAAATTCTCTTCAAGAAAGAATTTCAGGATCTAAGAAATTCGAATCATCGTTTTAGCTTAACTCTAGATGAATAAACTTCTAAGCGAAATTTACGTTACATGAAAATCAACGTTCATGTTGAGGATCGTCATTGAAATCTTTGCTTGGTGAGAATCTTTGGATCCAAGCCAGCCGAAAAAGCAGTAGCTATCGAGAAGAAAAAACTTGATGAGCTTGGAATTGATCTTGATTCGGATGTTGTGGCTACAACCACTGAAGGAGCTTCAGTGATGGTAAAACATGGCAAATCCATTCTTCAAATTCACTAATTATGCTTTGCACATGGCATGCATTTGGCTGTTTGTGAAGTCCTTTGTAAAGATTTGGAACTATTTGCAGATGACTTAACGATTGGTGATGATGCTATATCTGATGTTGAAATAAGTGATGATGATGATAATTATTATAATGATGGGTCTTTACAGTAAGTACGATTTGCCGGGTCAATTAAACATAACATTGTATTTCTTATCTTAATCCTAAATAAAGTATTCAGGTAAACGATGAAGATGCCTAACTTCCTGAGGTTCGACAAAACATTCAAAATCTTATTTCTAAAGTGAGGAACTGTATTTGACTGTTTCGTAAAAATCCAGTTAAAAATGATGATGTACTGCAGAAACACGGAAAAACTGAATTTATAAGAGAATATATGCTAATGCTTGATTCCAAAACAAGATGGAACAGTTTAGTAGACATGATAAAACGCTTTGTTAAACTTAAGAAGTCAATCAAAATGTCTTTGATTGAATTATCAAGTGATGTTCACTTCTCTGATGAAGAATTCACTGAGTTAGAAGAATTAATTGCTGCCCTGGAACCTGTGACAATTAGAACTGATGCCCTTTGCAGACGGCATCCAATCTTGATAAGAGCAGATGAAGTAACAAAATTCATTTGTCAACAATTCAAATTGCAAATATCCTCTTTCAGCAAGGAGCTTTTAGCGTCATTTATTAAGCCTATGAAGTAGAGAAGAAATATGGAAGTCATGGCTTTATTGTTATATTTAAAAAATCCTGACGATTGAAAACTAAAGTCCTTATGTATTTGGAATTCCACAAGTAAAGCGACCTTATCTCGCCAAAATAGGTGCTTATATTTTTTGCCGATTTTTTGAAAAAAATTGCAATTTTGAAGAGAACAATCAAGATTTACCCCATAATGAAATTTAGATATGTTAGTTAATGCTTTAAAAAGTTAATGTGTCATCAGCATAAAAGCAGAACGTTCTTTTAAGCAAGTGTTTTGATTGTTATTAAGCTTAGGACCAGGTTAAATGATGATACTCTTGATATATTTTGTATGATGAGAGCATATTATTTGTTAAAAAGAGGCAAAAAGTATCAGTTTCTTTTGCTAATACAGTATTGCGATAATCACTGTTAAATCAATATAAATAAAGCCCTGTTTGCTTGCGTTTTAAGCCCAAAATTAAATACAAAAAAACCGGGTTTTACCGGGTTTATTTCTCAAAAATCGCGGCTTTACCGTAACCGGTTTTTTGAAAGACAAACTAATCAATATGCCCAACTGTATAACTTGTTTTAAAATGATTTTTTTTAAGTTTTTTAAAAATGCTTTTAAAAATGTTGTTAAGAACACAAACTTGTTTACCAACTTTTTTAAATTCTTTTTTGCAAACAATGAAAAGAAAGTCTAAAAAACATTGGTAAACAAGTTTTTTTTATGAAAATTAAAAAAATAACTTTCACGCTGATTACAGATGATCTTGCATTCGTTTGTTATTTTTAGTTTCCAGTCAACAGCAAATAGTAATGGTAGATGTTTGAAATTCTGAGAAAATGAATTTTAATCTTTCGGTTCTTTATCGTTCTCTGACATACGGGAAATCAAACAATTTGGATAAAATATGAGACACTTAAACTTTTTTTTAATTATACTTTTTATCAATTGTAGAGTTTTCAAATGGTTTGAACGACTGCAAACTAAACCTTGATCTCGTATTGATCGATAGCACTTTGCAGGGTGTTTTACTTTTTCGATTTAAAACCTGATGTTGTGGAGAAATTCTGTTTACATCACCATTTCTTTTGAAATAGTAATCTCTTAATGCCAAATAAATAAATTTTTTTTCCTTGTGACACCACCTACTATATTTAAATCTTAAAAATTTTTATTTTGAAGCTGGGCTTAAAAATAAAGTTTATTATTATTTTTCTCAAGACGAAGTTAAATAAATGTTGCCAAACTAAAAACCAGAAATATGAAATTAGATTCAGAAAACAATTTCTTTTTTTTCCCTCGGGTCAATATAGTGTAACTTTACATATAAAACTTTCAAAATTTTGAAAATTAATCTAAATTGAGCGCCCTCATAAAATGTTTTATCTTAAAATATGAAATCCAATTACGTAATCGCACAAATTCTCCGAGCGCTGCTCTGCACGAAGTACACAAATATCCAGATTGCAAGACACTTCTGCAAAGAATCCCTGTAGAAAAAAAGAACTGTCAAACTGTTTACGTGAAGTCTAGTTTCTGTGTTGGATACTGTTCTTCTATAACTTCCACTTACAGTCACGTTGTTGTTTTTCATACCCAATGCACTGTATGTAAACCCTTGGCCTTGAAAGTAAAAGAGGTGAAGCAACAATGTAAATTTGGGAAAAAGATCCGCTACAAAAAAGGTCGTGTTGTTTCTAATTGTTCATGTGTTAAGGTTCCTTGCGGCATAACAGGTGCTCATTTTACTGGCTCAAACACGAGTGAAACAGTATTTTGACACATTGGGCAAATTGTTCCTCAAACTGCATTATTTGGACTTTATTTTGTAAACATCTGCTGCATTTTTTTTACGATCCTGCATTTCTGTATTATATACTTTTGAAAAAGTTTTTTTCTTTGTAATTTGAAAACTCCGTTCAAAATGAGCATAAAATAAACAACCTTGTAAAAAAGACATGAGAATATTTTCAGAGAGAAAATGAAAGTCTGATAAACAATAAAATTAAGAAGTTTACCAAGTCTCCTGGTTTTAGATCTGTTTCTTACCAACATCAAATAATAGACCCGAAACACTGCATGATACAAAATTCAATTTAGGGAGATCAGATTTTTGTATTTTATTTTAAAATACACTTATGATTATCACTGAGATGTGATCATGAATCTAAAAGAGCTATTTCGAATAAGTATTTATAACTGGTATTTATACGAAATATTTCTAAAAAGTATTTATGAGGCATTTTGGAGGTATTATTGGAAGAATTTATAAGAAATGTTTATTAGAAGTATTTACAAGAAGTATTTACATGAAGTTTTTACAAGAGGTGTTTATTACAGGCATTTAAATGAGGTGTATGTAAGTGGTCTCAAAAGCTCAAAAAGGTCAGACTATTTTGCAAATGTTTTTGATTCCAGCATCAATTGTTCAATGAAAGAGTCCAAATCTCAATAAATCTAAACCCCTGTGAAGCAGGTGTTCAAATTTATTGAGTTCTATCTATTCAAAACGATGACAGCGATAATGTCAGAGATTGTTTCAAACCATGTCAGCGATAATGACAAAAGTTGTTCCAAACCATGTCAGCGATAATGTCAAAAATTTATTAGTGTTTAAAAAAGAGTTTGGTCAAAATTTTTTTGATAATTGACATCATATTTTTTCTGATTGTTGAAAAAAAAATAAAACAGAATGATATAAAATAAGATCTGCATTAAAAAATACGAATATTATTTAGTAAGCTTTACATAGACTTCACTCATTTGAAATTTCATTTCATATCAAATTTTAATAGCACTTCTCCTCAGAGCCTATTTCTATAACCGTTCCTGGTTTTCAGAAAATAAGAAAAATATTTGTTCGATTCTTCTATCAATCAAAATTTCATTCAATTGTGAAAAAAAAACGTTAATTAAATAATGGACTCCACAAAACCGCTAATAATTTTGAAAGTGCGATTAAATTTTATGAATATTTTTCTACTGTTCACAAATATAATAGTTAGAGTGAAATAAAAACTTACGCAATCAATCTAAAAAAAAATTCCTGCATCCCAAAAAATAATCTGATGTAAACTAAAATAAGTAACATTTAAACACCGTTTTTATTTATCTTCATTTCCATTCCTTAAAAGGTCTGCAATATTACGCTTTGAAACCAATGTTGACGGATGATTGATTCCCAAAACATCAGTTCGTATCTTTTCAACTTCATTATGAAGTTCTAGAGCCTCATTATATTTTCCCAATTTACCCAAACAGACGGCAATTTTATGTTTTGCATCCAATGTTGATGGGTGATCGATTCCTAAAACATCAGTTCGCATTTTTGCTACTTGATAGTTAATTTCTAAAGCTTTATGATAGTCTCCGAGATCGTACAAACCACTAGCAATATTATGTTTTGAACCCAATGTTGATGGATGATTGATTCCCAAAACATCAACTCGTTTCTTTTCAACTTGATAATGAAGTTCTAGAGCATCATTATATTTTCCCAATTTACCCAAACAGACTGCAATATTATATTTTGAATCCAATGTTAATGGATGAGCGATTCCTAAGTTATCAGTTCGTATTTTTGCAATTTCATAATTAATTTCTAAAGCTTGGCTATATCTTCCAATTAAATACAAACAGCTTGCTATATTATGCTTTGAATCCAATGTCGAAGGATGATTAACTCCTAAAACATCAACTTGCAATTTAGCAACATTATAATAAAGTTCCAAAGCCTTATCATATTTTCCGGTATTCTCTAAACTGGTTGCATTTACGCTTTTTGTAAACAATGTCGATGGATGATTTGGTCCTAAAATACATGTTTGCAATTTTACAACTTCCGAACAAAGTTCTAAAGCTTTATTATATTTTCCCAATTCATTCAAACATCTCCCCACAAAACTTTTTGTAACCAAAGCGAATGGAAGATTTAATTCAAAATGAGGAAAATCTATTTCCTCTTTCAGAAAAAAAACATCTAAAGCTCCTTTAATCCTTCCGATATTTAACAAACATCTTGCTATCTTACGTTTTGTACTTAACGTTAAAGGATGATTGATTCCTAAACTATCAATTAGCGATTTTTCAACTTGATAATAAGTTTCTAAAGCTTCATTATATTTTCCCATGTTATACAAACAGCTTGCTATACAACTTTTTGTAGTCAATGTTGATGGATGATTGATTCCTAAAATATCCGTGTCAACATTTTCAATTTGATAATAAATTTCTAAAGCTTCATTATATTTTCCCATCTTATCCAAACAGATTGCTATATTATGGTTCGTAGTCAATGTTGATGGATGATTGATTCCTAAAATGTCCGTTTGTACTTTTTCAACTTGATAATAAATTTCTCAAGCTTCATTATATTTTACCATCTTATCCAAACAGCTTGCTATACAACATTTTGTAGTCAATGTTGATGGATGATTGATTCCTAAAATGTCCGTTCGTACTTTTTCAACTTGATAATAAATTTCTAAAGCTTCATTATATTTTCCCATGTTATCCAAACAGCTTGCTATATTATGGTTCGTAGTCAATGTTGATGGATGATTGATTCCTAAAATGTCCGTTCGTACTTTTTCAACTTGATAATAAATTTCTAAAGCTTCATTATATTTTCCCAAGTTATCCAAACAGCTTGCTATACAACTTTTTGTAGTCAATGTTGATGGATGATTGATTCCTAAAATGTCCGTTTGTACTTTTTCAACTTGATAATAAATTTCTAAAGCTTCATTATATTTTACCATCTGATCCAAACAGATTGCTATACAACCTTTTGTAGCCAATGTTGATGGATGATTGATTCCTAAAATGTCCGTTTGTACTTTTTCAACTTGATAATAAATTTCTAAAGCTTCATTATATTTTCCCATGTTATCCAAACAGCTTGCTATACAACATTTTGTAGTCAATGTTGATGGATGATTGATTCCTAAAATGTCCGTTTGTACTTTTTCAACTTGATAATAAATTTCTAAAGCTTCATTATATTTTCCCATGTTATCCAAACACATTGCTATACAACTTTTTGTAGTCAATGTTGATGGATGATTGATTCCTAAAATGTCCGTTTGTACTTTTTCAACTTGATAATAAATTTTTAAAGCTTCATTATATTTTCCCATTTTATCCAAACAGCTTGCTATACAACTTTTTGTAGTCAATGTTGATGGATGATTGATTCCTAAAATGTCCGTTTCTACTTTTTCAACTTGATAATAAATTTCTAAAGCTTCATTATATTTTCCCATCTTATCCAAACAGCTTGCTATATTATGGTTCGTAGTCAATGTTGATGGATGATTGATTCCTAAAATGTCCGTGTCTACTTTATCAACTTGATAATAAATTTCTAAAGCTTCATTATATTTTCCCATGTTATCCAAACAGCTTGCTATACAACCTTTTGCAGTCAATGTTGATGGATGATTGATTCCTAAAATGTCCGTTTGTACTTTCTCAACTTGATTATAAATTTCTAAAGCTTCATTATATTTTCCCATCTTCTTCAAACAGCTTGCTATATTATGGTTCGTAGTCAATCTTGATGGATGATTGATTCCTAAAATGTCCGTTTGTACTTTTTCAACTTGATAATAAATTTCTAAAGCTTCATTATATTTTCCCATCTTATCCAAACAGATTGCTATACAACTTTTTGTAGCCAATGTTGATGGATGATTGATTCCTAAAATGTCCGTTTGTACTTTTTCAACTTGATAATAAATTTCTAAAGCTTCATTATATTTTCCCATCTTATCCAAACAGCTTGCTATACAACTTTTTGTAGTCAATGTTGATGGATGATTGATTCCTAATATGTCCGTTTGTACTTTTTCAACTTGATAATAAATTTCTAAAGCTTCATTATATTTTCCCATGTTATCCAAACAGATTGCTATACAACCTTTTGTATTCAAAGTTGATGGATTATTGATTCCTAAAATATCCGTTAAGACTTTTTCAACTTGACAATAAATTTCTAAAGCTTCATTATATTTTCCCATCTTATCCAAACAGCTTGCTATATTATGGTTCGTAGTCATTGTTAATATATGATTGATTCCTAAAATGTCTGTTAAGACTTTTTTAACTTGATAAGTAGTTTCTAAAGCTTCTTTATATTTTCCCATTCCGAACAAACATATTGCTTTACTTTGTTTTGCGCATAATGTCATTTCGTTTCTTGCCCCATATGTTTCTGTGTTATAGTTTTGAATAGCATCAAGTATGGTAATTGCGTCTTGAAAATGTCCTTTTTTTGATAAGAAACGTTCGATTTTCTGGCTCAGTTCATTGAAAGCTCTGCACATTTTCCTTTTGTTAGTACGAAACATCTGGATAAAGTGTTTATAGAAATGTGTTCCATCATCAACGTGTTCCTTTACGTCTTTCAACTGCAGTTTTAGAAAATCCACGATGTTTTCTTTGCATTTTTTTATTATATCTTTGCGTTTTTGATGATATTTACACGTTAAAATTGTCATTTCGTGTATCGAGTACCTATCATTTTCACTGTCGAATCGATCAAGCAACGAATAATTAATTAATAATGATACAAAGCGGTTTATCAAGTAATCTTCGTTTATGTTCAGGTATTTTGAAAGGGTCTGAATAAATTGCTTCGTTATGTTTTGACATTCGCAATGCGATAAATGATTTAAAATTTCTAATGATTTATCCTGAGTGGTTTCTATTTTATTTAACACTAAGTTGATTGATGTTAATGCAGACTTTGTTTCAACTTCGGTGAGAATAACTTCTTCCAGTAGTTCAACGGGATAGGATTGAAAAAGATCCAAATATTCCTGCAATGTAAGGCAGTTGTTTTTTATATAAAGAATCGCTTGATTAATTGCGAGGGGATGATATTGAAGCGTTTCGGTTATTTGTTTCACTCGTTCGTCATCGTTTGTGTTAATGTTCGTTTTCATAAAGGTAATCGCGTCTTGATGCGAGAAAGGACTAATTTGGATTTGATGAGCATTGTCAGACCATGTTTTCCATTGCGACGTTACCAAGGTGAATGCCTTTGGTTTATGAGACACGTATTTTTCAAAATTCTCAACGCTTTCACGATCAACATTGTCAAAAATGTACAGCGTTTTTTCGCTTTTGAAGTAGTTATGAACTTTTTCGGTAACAACTCCAATGTCGAACGCATCGCCGTGAGAGTCTTCTACGATCAACCCTAGTTTGCGGCAGAGATTAATCATGGAGCTTTGTAATTTGTCTTGTGATGCATCCAACCACACTACTCTATCAAAGCGTGTGTTGTGATTTGCAGCATATTTTCTAGCGAGCTGAGTTTTTCCAACTCCAGACATCCCGGTTAAAACGGTAATTAACTTACCCGCGTTGTTTTTTTCGTAAAGTTGTTTATGAATTCGATCAAGTTCATCGTCACGTGAAATAAACGTGTTTGCCGGTGGTAGGACGCCAAATGCTGAATTTCTGCTAAATATCTCTAAAATAAAAATATTTTTATTTTTTAACTGCGCAATGACTTTGTTGAGGAGGGTTTTGAAATTACTGATCAAACAAGTGACTGATATCGGTTATTATCATTGAGAGCACAAAAGTTAAGAATTATAACGATGGTTCAATGGTTCTTATGGACTTGCATTTACAATTTATTTTTTTTAGATTTATATTTAAATATTTCGTAATGACTTATTTATTTGAAGACTATGTTTATGAGTATTATGAAATGTTTTGTGTTTAAAAATTACTTTCAGAAAATCGTTAACTTCAAGTTGAACTTCAAAACTTTTATGGATTATGAATTCAGTTTTCGTATTGGAAGGCGATCTTGACCGTTAGCATTCATTAAAATTAAGTGAAATTTTTTTAGACTTTCGTTTTGAGAAAATGTTTCGCTTTCGGATTCAGCTTTCTTTAAAAAAGTTGTATAGAAAAAGAAGAGCAAAAATCAAAAAAGATTCCATCAACTTCTCTGCTCAAAATGCCTACTTCGTTCACATTCACCGACCAAAGCTTTTCGATTGCAAAAGTATAACCCATTTTTAATATCTCGCCATTTTTTGAATGGATTATCCTTTCGCCACTGATTTAGAACTTGAAAAGTTTGTTCTGCTGTTGTTTTATATACTTCTTCTACATTATCGATTGAGGTGTCATCAACCAATAGATATCGAGCAAGTATTTTCCAATCGTAGGTCAACAAATCTGCGAGCGTCGTAAAGACATCTTGTGGAAGTTTTTCAACTAAAAACAAAATTTGCTTAAGATAATCGAATTACCTTCACAAATTAGAACAGTGAGGAATGTGCAATTACCTTCAATATCGTCAAACTCGTTCTCCATGACAACTTGCTCTTTTAATTTTAGGTGAGAAACAGCAAGGTTGATATTCGTAAAGATTACTTTAGCTGATGCTTTCTTTCCCACATATGAAAGAGCTCTAACTTCTATCTTAGTATGGACCTTAAACTAATTTTCAAAAAAGAATTTTTCAAATCATAGTATGCAATAATTGTAAACAATGAATATATATATATATATATATGTATGTATATATATATATATATATATATATATATATATATATATATATATATATATATATATATATATATATATATGTGTGTATATATATATATATATATATATATATATATATATATATATATATATATATATGAATACCACACTGGAAAAAAGATCAAGCTACATTTTTGCTTTTTTTGGGTTTTTGCCCCTGTTATATTCGGCTGCAGTTTAACTATATAATAATTGACTATATAACTAGAAAACCAATCAAATTACACAGATATTTAGCTTAACAAATAAGTGAGCTATGGTGTGAGCTTTGGTGTTTTAAAGTTTAAAATCTAATTTACTCAAAACAATACAAATGTAGCGTTATCGTTTTTCCAGTATGGTCTTCATATATATATATATATATATATATATATATATATATATATATATATATATATATATATATATATATATATATATATATATATATATATATATATATATATATATGTATATATATATATTTATATATTGACACAAACACAGATATACAGAACGAAGAAACTATAACTATCAATGGTTCTTAAAGTTTCATGCTTATAAGCAATAGTCTGCCATGTTATACAAAACAAACATAATAAAAACACTGATGAATGAGTTAAAAAGTTTGTTGAAAGACTTCGTTATATTTATATATATATATATATATATATATATATATATATATATATATATATATATATATATATATATATATATATATATATATAAAACTAATAAAAAAATGTTTTGTAAAAATGAATAGCAGCATCGAGCGAAGTTTGTGTTAACCCAAATGTCTTTTTATTAGGAAAATATTTGAAATATGCTCTCTTGTACAGAGGATAAAGTCATATGATCGATTTCTTAAGTTTTTAATTAGCCTTTGTTCATGCAATATTAATCAGCAATTTCTATTTTACATGCCGTTTAATCAAATAATAGGATTGAAATTCTTTAAGTGAACTTATTCGTCATGCAATAGGTTTGAATCTTTTGTGTGAAACAGAATTCCTTTGCCATTACTTTGTTAACTTATAGTTGTTTAAGTATACTTAAAAAAAGATAAGTTAACAAAGTAATGGCCGATATATCGTCATCTGGTGTTTCACTTTTAATGAATAGTAATAACTTGTATTCAAATTTTATTTGAATTATCGTAATAAGCTTCTGGAGTCTGATAGAATTCTATTTCTAAATATATAAATTCATTAAAATTCAGCTACATTATTCATTTCTAATGATTAAAATCCAAAAAAACTAAATGCTTTAATTTTATGTAGATTGCGTTATAAAAGATTGCTTTTACCTTGAATAAGGTTTTGTGCTGGAGAAATGCAGATGTTCTGATTATTATTATTATTTGTTTGTTTGTTTATAATGAAAGTCCTATAAGAATAAGCAAAATATAGTTTTATTGCTTTATATAAACTTATTTGTGATAATGGAAGTCAAACATGAAAAGGTAGTTGCTTTAGCCCTGGTGACGAAGTTGAAACAACGCTTGGCCATATTTCAATCAAAGAAATAGGTATTGTTGAGCTTACGCAAAAGACAGATTAAAGAGAACCCCATGAGGCCAATTAAAAAGTTGGCAAAGTGAGAAATAATTGAAGTCACAGTTAGAAGGGTTTTTAAAAAGAGCTGTGCTTTCTTATTCAAGACAAGAAACAAAACTTTTCTTTTAACAGACCGTCTGAGCGCTGTTCTTATGGAACGTTCTAAGAAGCTCCATCGTATGTTGAAGAAAAGGCTTAAATTTTGTGGCTCTCAGACAAAAAATGTTTCACTGTTGAATCAGCCAGCAAAAGCTTAAGTGATTGTTAAACACCATGAAATAATGCCAGCGCTTGTCTGGTTTTGCATCCCTTTTTTTTTTCAGATTTTGGAAGATCTTTGTCTGAAACGGAAAAAAATGGTTTTCATTTTTATTCTTGACAAAGAAAAAGTACTCTAATTCTAATTTGAATATTCCATTTTTCCGTTAAAATTGACGCTACTTTTAACTCAATTTTGAAACTTTTTAATGATAGTTTTAAAACCATTAGTTCAAACCGCTGAAAATATTTACCTGTTTTTACGAGCGTTAAGAAATACAAAGAACAAAAAAATGGATGGAGTATTATCAACAAAACAAAATCAGTTTTTAAGTAGTTTTTACACTCCATCTTTGATGTTTGTCCATGTTTTGCTGCGCCACTGCCTAATACCAGTAAACAACAGGTAACAGGTATAAAATTATTTGGAATTTTTTCGAACGGTTTTGATGTCTTATAATAAGTCGCTTAACAAATTCGTGTCACCAGTTTTTTATAGATAGAAATTTCAAAATGGCTAGAAAACCAACAGCAGATGAATTTGATAAAATCTCGCTAACTGAAATTGGTGCGTGGTTAATGAATAATCGCGAAGAATGCATAAAGTGGTTGAGAGACTTTGGCTTGCTTACTACTGCAATGATTTGTCCTGTTTGCAATTTGCAGTATAGCGAACAGCTGTACACACGCAGTGTAGATGGAATAACCTAGAGATGTACTTTTAAAAAGTCTAAAAAGATTGTAAACATTCGCAAAGGCAGCGTTTTTGAGAAATCAAAACTGGAGTTGTGGAAGATCATTGGAGTAACATACATATGGGCTTGTAGCGCAGGCAAAAGTCGGGGACTGTCGCAAGAATATGTTCAAAAAAGAATTGGATATTGGATGCATAGACGTAGAACGCGCTGGGGCTCGGGGGCTCGAGCCCCATCCGGAAATTTGTCGCTGGGGCTTTGCCCCATCCGGGGAAATTCACCAAGCTTTCAAAAATATTTAAAAAATAAAAACCATAATATACTTAAACATTAACAAATGCAACAATTTAAAAATGATTGTAATATTTCCGCAAATACCTATGGTGATTTTCAAAAGTTTATACTATTTTTCGAATTTCAGAAATTCCACGCTTCTGATGAGTTTGAGATTCATTTGTGATCGGTAAAAACGTAATAAAAAGCAAATTTACTGAACTACATAAACTAAAGAGTTGTGTAAGTTAAACGTTTGTTTTGTATTTTTTTTCTTTGATAAATTTGGCAGTATTGTTTGTATTAATTATTTAAAAGTTTTGAATTAAAAATCATATGAACTAAAAAAACGTAAGTTTTTGAAGAAATATTTTAATTGTTCAATGGTACATTGACTTTTAAATAATAAGTTGAAAGATGTTGTAGAATGAAGAAGATTAGTGAAGATTAATACTTTTCAAAAAAAGAAAATCAAATTGAAGAAGTTGCATTATTTTCTCAATCTCAAAATGCTAATAACTTCCAAGATTATACTCATGAAAGTTTATCATTTGTTCAGTTAGATTATGCAAATAATCCAACCGCTGTTGTTGAGTCGCCGTCTTTTACAGAGGAGTCTAGACCTTGTTCAAGACAGTCATCTTTTCCATCAAAAAAGGGAAGAAAATTTAAACAAATCTGGAATGAAAAACATAAATGGGTTTTACATGACTGCCAGAAAGAAAAAGTTTTTTATTCTACCTGCATCAAAGCTACCCAAATGAAAATGCCTTTACCTCGTAGTTCAAGAGAAAAAGATTCGTACGAAGCTTTTATTTTAAACGGATTTTCTAATTGGAAGAAAGCGTCACAAATATTTGGTTCTCACGAGCGATCTGAACTCCATTGGGCGTCTGTTAGTATGATCGCCTCAGCAACACTGGAATCGACCGTTATCCAACAGATTAATCACACCAAAATAAAGAAATGATGGATAATCGTACGGCTTTATCAAAAATATTTACAACACTTCTTTATTTGGTAATTCCTCAATTTCGTTTAAGAAAAATTTAGATTAACTATCAATCATTAAATTTATTTACTAGATAAATAAATGTTTCTTCTAAATGTATTAGGGAACGCAAGGCCTTTTCATCCGTGGAAAGGTTGAAAATAATTCAAACTTTCGCATGCTACTCAAACTACGAGCAAACGATTCTCTGGAACTGAAGAAATGCTTGAATCGTCCTAAAAAGTAAAAGTGGCTCTCGCCTGATATTGAAAACGAAATCATTTAAGACTTTGCTCATGCAACACTTCGTAAGCTATGCGAAAATATAAGAGAATCACAATTCTATAGTTTGATCCGATGAAATAACGGATATGTCCACGAAAGAACAAGTTTCGATCTGCATTCGGCGTGTTAATAAAAAATTTAAAATTGAGGAGCTTTTAATGGGATTTTAGCAAACCGAGAACATCAAGAACTGTTTAATGGACGTTTTATATCGATTTAGCCTGTTGATTCAAAATTGTCGGGGCCAATGTTTTGACGGATCGTCAAATCGTGCAGACTTTAATGAGTGGGAAAGAAGAGCGGGCTTTTTACGTGCACTGCCGCGCTCATAATCTCAACTTGGTAGCACAAGATTCGGTTGAAAATCAAACAGAGATCAAGAATAATATAAATTTACCCGTGGATCTCCAAAACAATTGGCATGTTTCAACAAATTTCGAAGTGTAGAGGATGTAGAAAGCGGAACATCACTGCGGCCATTTTGCCACACTCAATGGATCCTTAGAAAACCGTCCATTATATCTATTACGAGTAACTATTCCGCCATTATCAACTGCTTAGAGGATTTTGAAAATCATTCTGATAATTCAGCCAAGAATAAGTCAGAAGCAGCGGGTTATCTGGAATCTTTTTGTAAGTTTGACACATTTTTCAAATTGAAAATTTTGCGCATGATCTTCACGTTAATCAAGTATGCTAATGCAGCACTCCAAGGTAAATATTGTTTTATTTGATAGTGTCTTTTTTGTAATATATTATTTTAAGCAAATTATAATTGTAAAGGTTTATTGAATATTGTTTTAGGCAGCTTAATTTTTGCAAAGCAAGAAATGCCATCAACATGTTTAAGAAGGTGTTTAAAGAAGCCCGGGCCGATACTCGCTTCAAAGTCTTATGGGATGCAGCTGTTGTAGCAGCAGAATGTAGTTTACTTGACAGCAGAATGTAGTTTACTTAACCATAGATGCCAGAGAAACGTAAAATTATATCAAAATTTACTGGAAGTGGAGTTCCATACTTTGCTACGACTCCAGAG
Source organism: Hydra viridissima (assembly GCF_058129835.1). Lineage (NCBI taxonomy): Eukaryota > Metazoa > Cnidaria > Hydrozoa > Anthoathecata > Hydridae > Hydra > Hydra viridissima. Next base: position 10,547,373 of record NW_028324312.1, on the reverse strand, counting down.
GACCATTACCGCCAGCTTTTCTATGCATCTCTGGATTGTGTTATAACGGGACTTGCGACCCGTTTCAAGCCGACTGAGACCACTAAGCATTTAGCAAATGTAAAAAAATTTCTCATTGGTCAGTGCTTGAAAGTTGGATTCGTTGAGGCTTTTTACAAAGATGACTTTGAAGATTATAGAGGGCTACAACTCAATCGCGACATATTTATGGATCATGCGAAATTCAAGAATATTCAACTAATTAATTTTGAATCACCTCATGTACGTGTGAGCGCTCTTTTTCCTGTCTTCGTAGGCTAAAGACTTATTTGCGTTCTACAATGTCTCAGGAGCGATTGAATCATCTCGCTATTTTAAATTGCCATCGCGATATTGCCTACACTCTTGATCTTGATCATTTGATCGATGAGTTTATAATGCGTGCCTCCTTACGCATGAACACATTTTACTTGAGAAAATAAATTACATTTTCATGCCCATTGAAAAAACTTTTTATTTCTTATTATAGATTTTCAACTCCTACAAAATAATTTATGCCCCATCAGGGAAAACTAAAACTCTACGCCTATGATTGGATGCAGGAAAACTATTAGCGGTTGGAACCAGTTTTGCAGAAATGTTGCAGTAGATTACTTTTTGAATAATTCTGTACAACTAAGCGGCCCTGGCTGTGTTGTAGAGGTTGACGAATCTCTTTTTGCGCGCCGCAAATACAACCGTGGCAGTTTTCTGGAAGACCAATGGATATTTGGTCGTTACGAGCCAACAACAAAAGAACGTTTTCTAATCCCCGCTGCTCAATATGATGCAGCAAATCTTTTGCCAATTATACATCGATGGATAAGGCAAGAGACGGAAATTTGGAGTGATATGTGGCGTGCTTTTAACACTCTTGGAGCACAAGGCTTTCAGCATGGTACGGTGAACCATTTGTTTCACTTTGTAGATCCAGCAACAAACGTGACAACTAATAGAGTTGAAGCAATGTGGTGTCGCAGTAAAGCAAAGTTTAAACCAATGATTGGAACACATAGAGACATGATTCCTGACTATCTCAGCAAATTCATGTGGATGCAGAGATTTAAAGAGCATGCATTTTTTCACTTTTGGGATCAAATTGCTACTAACTTCCCAGTAAATTAGGTGTGCGTAAAACTATTTGATGAACACAACTCATTATTTTTTGGTTTATATTTCTTTACATATTGTAATGAACAAATTTAGTAGCTTTTCAGTTAAAGTAATTTTTTTGTTCTATGTATTTATTAACGCCTGTAAAAACCAGGTAAATATTTTCAGCGGTTTGAATTAATGGTTTTAAAACTATCATTAAAAAGTTTCAAAATGGAGTTAAAAGCAGCGTCGTTTTTAACGGAAAAATGGAATATTCAAATGTGAATTAGAGTACTCTTTCTTTGTCAAAAATAAAAATGAAAACTATTTCATTCCGTTTCAGACAAGGATCTTCCAGAATCTGAAAAAAAAAAGGGGAGGGGGGGAGGGAATGCGAAACCAAACAAGCACCAGAATCCCAAGATTGTCTCTGGGAACATTAGATCAACCCAAAGTATACTGCTCATTTTAGGGTTTCGGACTTAATGCATCTCCAGAAGAATAGATCCTAGCGTAAGGATGGACATTAAAGAGTGTTAGGACCAGTTATTGCCGGCTCAGAATCTTCCACGGATTGCTTCAGTTTTCCGTGACCCACATGATGCTCGTTTTGTTTCAGAAGGCGCTCCCTGTCAGGGGGCAATTTTTTTATAAATTAAAGTTTGACACATCAACCAGGTTGCTGTTTCAAATCTTTTCACGCTTTAAAACAGTAACGTGCTTGATGTTTAAGTTTATGTTCATGAAAATGGTTGCTATTTTTGAAAAGTAAGTTAAACGGATTTAATGAAATAGCGTCATTAGGAAATAACTGGGAAAGTTGAAACCGTCTAAAGGTAGACAAGTGACAAAGGTTCTTTTAACTTTGTTGAACGGGTGTTTTTGATAGAGGACGAGCTTTATTCAAACATTTCGAAACGCAATAACTTTTTGCAAAATCTCAAACATGTAATTATTCAAGAAAAATATTTGGTTGGTTGTTTTCTGAATTCTACGAAAGTTTCTAGAAAACTTGTTTATTTTTCTTTATTTCATTTTACTTTAAATGAATTTGACAAAAACAAAAAAAGGAAAGAATGAGAGTTGCAATCACTTCTCATCCACTTTCACTTTCAAATATGCTGTAGATTTTCTGTCAATGTTCTATGTTAAACGTTAACTTTCTTGCTTAAGGTTTTAAATAAAAAATGTTTAAACTGGATTATGCAGTTAATAGTCTAGATACTTCTTTTCTAAGAGGGTCTAGCTAAGCTATGACTAGACTTTCTCTACCGATGCTGAATTCCTGTTGGTCCTTACTTTAGGTTGTCTTTATTTTAACTTCCAATTCCAATCCGAATGGCTGAACGTGTAGGCACTTTTGACAAATCTGCTTCATTATTTTTAAATAATGGCCACGTAATGAAAGCGCTACCAAAGTGGCATATTTTTGATTAAAAAAAGATTACGTTTTGATATTTTCAAGACCGTATTAATATTAGGAAGCGATAAGTAAAAAGTAGAACTTGTTGAAAACATTTTCAAATATATTGCTCCGACAATATTCTTGAAGGTTTATAAAATTTTTTAAAAAAAAAACTTTCAAAAAAAAAAAAAAAAAAAAGAAATTTAAAAAAAATATTTTTTAAAAAAAAAAAAAAATTACAAAAAAAAAATTTAAAAAAAAAAAAATTTTCAAAAAAAAAAAATCAAAAAAAAATTCAAAAAAAATTCCGGTGACAAAACATTTTTTTTTTCATGACGTGATAACGCGTAATGAAAAAACTTTTTAATTTTTGTAAAGGTGTTTAAATCTTGAGAATTAGGCGTAATAATAGGCTTGTCCGAGAAGAAGGTAAAAGCTTCCGGATTGTCCCATTTGAGCGTCACCTGAATTGAGCGTGACGACCAGTCTTCTGTCGGCTGCAATGCTTGGCATGGAATCTGCCTCTGCAAAATTTCTGTAAAACGAAATGGTGGTAGTGGAACCGATGGAAGCATTGGATTGATACAGCAGGATCGATTTGTTGTTAAACAAGGATATGTTTGATCCGTTCCACGAAGACAAGTAAAAATCTTCCAATCCAGATGAGGTAAAGATGCATTTGCTATCAGCGTCATATCCAGGAAAAGTATTGTAGTTGTTTGCGTTGTATGTTGTCCATGGACTGAGGACAGTACCGTTGCTGGAGGTAAATTTCCGTCGTACATTCGGACTCTAGATTCCCACCAGTTTCCAGAAGCTCCAATGACGTGCATCCTGATGTATTTAAAAAAAGCTCCATTTTCATTTCCATTGGTGTTCAGCAAAACACATTCGTTTCCGTAAGTCGTTTGAAAATATCTGAACGTCCTGCAGTACAATTTAACGGAGGAAAGGAGAGGAAGGATGGAGGTGAATGTGGAAATGAACGGTTGAATCCACTAAGTGATGGCTGCAACATTATTATTGACCAATTGGATGGTCAAGCTTGATGTAAACGGCAAGTCGAAGGTGAAATATCTTCCCAACGAAGTGGTGCTGTAAACGTTGCATCCTTGCAAAGAGTTGGCGTAATACGGACCGCCAATAGGAGTAAAGAGAAAGTCGCAAGCAAGGGAAGTGACATCAACACCAATAGCGTCAGTGACCATTGAATATTTCCGCACTCTGATTTCTCCGTCTGCCAATATCCGAATAAAAGCATTTCCGGGGACGTTTGTTCCAGTTCCACTCAAAGCAAGCCATAATCTTCTTAGAATACCAGGACCGTCTACGTAGCTAAAGACTGGTGCGGTTGTCGATCGTGCCACCGTTTGCGATTTTAACCCCAAGGATGAAAATCCTGAATTTGGAACAAATCCAAAAAGTTGGATTTTTGTGACAAAACGTCCGCGTAACTTTTTGTCGCGGCGTCTTGCGCATTTGACGGATTAAGCACATTGATCAATTTATGGGAATTCAAATCCAAGTCAGCCGTTCCAACAGTAGTTCCCCTTGAAGCATGCTTGTCCACATAATTTTTTGTGGTTGAATCTGAGGCTGAAGTGGGCTCTGCCAAATTGGTCAATTTGTGTGAAGTCATGTTGATGTCTGTGTAAAAGATATTAGCGTATGCCACTCGAGTGTCCACGTACCCTTTTGTGGCAGCATCGTAAGAAGTGGTTAGATCTGTAACATTGATCAATTTGTGGGAATTTAAATCCAAGTCCGCAGTGATCGTGCTCGATCCGTCTGTTTTGATGCGCATGCTCGAGCTGACGTCGACGTAATTTTTTGTCGCGGCGTCGTGAAGATTGGTCGGTTCGTTCAAATTGATCGCTTTGTGAAAATTCAAATCCAAGTCTGCGGTTCCAATTACCGTGCCAGTTCCTCCTCCTGTCGAATGCGTGTCCACGTAATTTTTTGTGGCGGCGTCGTGTGAGTTGGTTGGTTCTGCCAGGTTGATTGATTTGTTTGAATTGAAATCTAAATCTGCAGTAATGGTGCTGGACCCGTCCGTTTTAATATAAACGTTGCTTGTTGAGTCTGATGCAAGATTGTCGAAATAAACGCTGAATTCGCTTCTGTTGAATTTGTCAATCATTTTTTAAACGGGCGAAATTTTTTTAAAATTCAATTTGCAATCACCAAAGGGTGTTGACAATGTCTTAAAAGCTGTTTCCCTCTTCACATTTTTTCAAGACGTAAAGACACTAGTGGCCGCAATAAGACGTGTTTCCAAATTGAACCATTTCGCTGTTGTAAAAGACAGGGCTTTTTAAATAGTCCACGAGCTCGACGAGAGGGGGTTGAGCGTAAGAGTCAAAGCTGAACTTTGCGTCTCCGTCTTTGTACCAGCACACCCAACGAAATCCTCCCGTGCTCGAATTCCCCGTGTTGATAATCCCGCATTCCTTTTTTCTCGATTTTTTTGGCAATGTGTCTCTTACAAAAGTTTTTTCCACGAAAGTTTTTTATTTTTAGTTTTTTTGCTGCTTCCATTAACTGAAAAGTGGACAAAGCCTCGTTTGGCAAATTAATTCCATGCGCCAATTGAAAATTGGTTAAAATTTTTTGCACATTTATTTTCTTGTTTCTCATTTTTACTTTGTTAAAATTTTTTAAATCCTTCTGCCTCGGGTTCTGCCTCTGCCTCGGGTTCTGCCTCTGCCTTGGGTTCTGCTTCTGCCTCGGGTTCTGCCTCTGTGGATATTTTAAATTTGTAGTGGCCAAAAGCCAACGTGTGAATTCCATCTTCCAAAATGATTCTTTTGTCGTCGTCGGAGCTTAGAGAGACTTTGTTGATTTCCTCCGTGTTAGGGGCTCATTACATGAGTTAAAATCAGCCCGGGTTAGGTTTCAGCTCGCTTATCCGGGCTGAAATTTCCCCCCGCCTAACACTTTGTTTTCTTACAAATTCAAATTTACTATTATATGATGAGCGGAATGAAATTCCCCCCGGGATTAATATCCTAGCCCGTTTTATAAAACCGAGGCAGGATTTTCAGCCCTGACAATTTCCATTATTAATGTAAAATTAAATGGCTGCACTAAAACCAGTAAGTGAAGTAAAGATGAAAGAAAGCGTAGAAGTTCGATTTCACTGGGATAAAGACAATAAAATTTCAAATTTAATACAAACTTGATCAAATTTTAAATCTCAAATGGAATATAATAACAAGGATTTTAATGCTGACAAATCAAATCAGTACGAAAGTTGTAGAAAAGCTTTAGCTAACATTTACTGTCGAGAGCCAAGTTGGTTTGGGCCTGTTTGTCCTAATGACAATATGTTATCCGAACAAAATAAAATTGATATAACTCTTATTAAAAGAGGTTATACTAGAGTTCAAGAAAAAATCAAAGAAATTTGTCAGAATTTTTCATTAGCTGTTACATCAGGTCGAAGGAGTGGAAGTGGGAAAATAGTACTTGAATTTTATGATCATCTAGTTCAAATATGGGGTGGATCTCCGTCTATAGAACCTTTATTTTTTGGGAAATCAACGTATGATGTAAATAAAGCAATTATTGATATTAACAAAAGTGTAGAAAATTTAAAATGTAGCACTGAAGACACCACAGTTAAAAATACAGATAATGTAAATCTATGTTCAAGTTTATGCAGTAACTAGGACAATAATGTAGTTGGTTTTTCTTTATTATTACAGAGTCCAGAAACTGCATCTGTTGATAGTGATATCTTAACTAAAAAAAAGAAACGTAAAAATGACAATAATGAAATTGTTCCAAAGTTTATTGACAATAAGCGATGACACATGCAGAGACAATTGAGTGCATCACAAAGAGATCAAATTTTGTTGAATGAAGCGAAAGAAGACGCTCAATTTAAAAGAGATATTGCTGAAGCCATAAGACATTCTAATGAAACATTCTCAGCATCAATCGAGCGAATGTCAGAATCTATTTTACAGGTTGCCCAGGGACTTTCTAGATCAATGGAATTATTAATGCATGGAATGAAAACCAATCAGCAATAATTAAGGTGTATAATAAAATTAGTACATTTCGTTGTAATTTTAATGATTGCAACATAATGGACTTGTTTTAATTACGTATTGGTTATGAATAATTTTTTTCTTGTAAAACTTCATTTATTTTGTTGTTAAATTTAATTTATTTTCTTACTAAAATTATAACAAGTTTGTAATGAAACGCAACAATTACAATAATTTAGCAAAATACAATAAATCAACCACAAAAGAGGGTTTCATATTTTCCTTTGTCTTTTTATAGATAAGTTTTTTGTATTTTTAGTTGCTGAATAAATTTTCTGATATATATTTTGTTATAGTTTTGCGTATATATTCACCTTCAGGATTATTAGCAGAGTAAATACTGTCGGGGAGGTTTGGGCTTTCCAATGCATCACTTCGATGTCTTTCAATTTGCTGATTAACCTCCTCTTCATTGAGGTCATAGGTTTTAATTTTTTTCACAAAAGTTATGAAGAACAAAACAAGTATAAATAACAATAGGAACTGTTTCTATTTTTATATCAACTATTTTTCTTAAAAATCCCCACCTTGCTTTTAATCTGCCAAAAGCACATTCAATCTGGTTTCTAGCAGAGCGTAACATGCTGTTAAATATGACTTCTTCATTATTTGAACAACTTTGAAACTCTTTTATGCAAAAGTTTGTTAATGGATAGGCTAAGTCTCCAATCAAATAGTTAGAAATTGAATGATAATTAGGTAAACTGTACAATGTTTGAGCTAGTGTGCCTTCTATTAATTTTTTATTGATAGTGGAATTTGTAAACATCTTTGCATCATGTACAGATCCTGGCCATTTGCATTCAACATCAATAAAATATCCTTTACTATCGCATACCGCTTGAACATTTAATGAAAAATATTGCTTATAACAAAAGTAGTCTTGAGCATTTTTAATAGGAGTTTTAGTTGGACATGAGTGTCATCAATGCATCCAAAAGCTTGTATCATGCCGAACTTTACTTCAAACTGTGAAGCTAACTTCATCATATCCTCTTTGTTTTTAGGTAGATGTAAATATATAGGACCAACGATATTATTTATGGCATCACATACAATTTTTACAGTTTTTGAAACAGTACATTGATGAATGCCGAAAACATGGGCTGTCACCCAAAGGGAACCAGTATCTTTTGAATAATAAATGGTTATTGCTAGTTTTTTGTGTGTAGTTAAATATCGATAATTTGGACAGTTACGTTGAGGACTTACAACAGTATCTATAATAGCAGCAAGCTCCAAGAAGCACTCCTTTGTCATTCGGAAATTTCTTTTCCAGCAAGTTTCAGGGACGCCAGGTCCAATCATATTTTGCCACCATAAATCAGTTCTCCCCTTTTCTACCCATAAACTTCTAGATTTTCTGTTCATAAGTCTTTGCCTGGCAAGTTTCTTCTTACGTTGTAAGTTATTTTTTCGTGTGCATAAATAAGCACCAAGGGCAATAGTTCGTTTGCTTTCTAATAGTTTGTAAGTAATTACTAAACCATTAAGTTGCAATATAAGTGCTGTAAGTAGACTGCACAGTCGAATTATAAACAACATTAATTGTAAAATATTATTATTTTCACGAATAGACATATTACAAATATTTTTGTTATCCCGGCCGAGTTGAAATTTGAAAACTGAAAGTTGCAGCGGGATGAAAACGGCTATGTAATAGGAAATAATTTTCAACCTGGCACCGAGCTGAATTTTCATCCCGGGTTGAATTTAACTCATGTAATGAGCCCCTAAATGTCGTGCAAATGGGATCGGATGACGTTCATTTTGTTTACTTTTTCTTTTTTGGTTTCGAGACATTTTTTGTAATCGTCTTGGTAATGTATTTTTCGACGACCTTTGTTTTGACACCTTTGCATTTTTTGCATTTTTTTTCTTGTTTTTCTTGATGTATTTTGTAGGATTACAATTTTGACCGGAGGCCGACAAACTCTTCAATCTGTTTTCCTCCGGTTTCGTCTTTGAACACCCCAATGACCTTTTCGTTTAAGCCAACTTTGAACCCAACGCTTTGAATGGCCGGATGGCTTTTGCTAAAATCACTCGTGTCGAATTTGCTTTCCACATCGTCGGAAATATCTTTGTAAAAATCGTCCGTTTTTATTTCGTAAACCAGCGAGTCCGTGTCCGTCATCAATAATTTTGCTTTTCCGGGGTATTTTTTTCTAATGTAATCGTAGTGGAATTCAAACATTAAAGTTTTGCTCAAATCCAAAATGGACATTCCCAAATAAATTGGTTTGTTGAAAAAAAGATTTGTTCTTTTAATGTGAACGGCGAGCAAGTTTTCGTCGAAAATCGTGTGCCGCTTGTAATTTGGTTTTGCAGATAATTTTATTGCTTCTTCCTTTTTTGTCACCAAGTTCTATTTCATCTTCGCTGTTGGCTTTTGTTCTCAATTCTGTGTTGATGCCAATGTACGGTTTCATCCAATCCCGTTGCTCAAATTTTACGCCTCTGTGCACCTTTGAAACTTCATTCCCAATCGTTCGTACAATTTTAGGCTTTCGCAGTGGAGGACATAATTCTTTTTGTCGTTTAAATTTGGAACGAGTTTGTCCACTTTTTCAATTTTCATTCTCTCGGGGGCCTACGGGAAATCTTTTTGTTCGTCGTGAAGGCATTCCGGATAAACCAAATCAACCTCCAAAATGCACGGAATCGATTTCCAATCGGACAATTCGTCTTCGGACATCCATTCGAAACCGTGAGTGCGAAGAGGTTCGCACATAGCCCATCCGTGCAAGTTGTTGGCGTCCAAGTATTGGATAAATTTAGACGGTTGGTTTGGATCTTACGAGTCACCCATGTATTTGTTGTTCGATTTTCCATGCCGGTTTGAAATCAAGCTGATTCCTCCGCGGGTTCCTTTTTTGTACCATTAAAAGCATGTCGGGGTCGCTCAACAATTCCAATTTTATTTTTGTTATTTTCAAACAAGCGTCCCAAGCCAATCCGGGAGACGTGTAATACTAGGCGGGGTCGAGCCTGTAATGTTTCATGCAAATGTCTCTAAAATTTTCAAAGACATCCGCCAGAATCAAAACGTCCGACACGTTGTACAAATCGTGATAATCTCTGAACGTTTTGCATTGAAACGCCTTCCAAACCGCTTACGCATGAGCGTAATTTTTGTCGCTTATTCCCCCGTACTAGAGTTTTGAGAAAAAACCTTCTTTTGGCGGCAATTGTGTTTCTTGAAATTTATCGAATGTGTCCACCCAATCGTAAGGGTACACGCCTTTTTAACAAAGCAAATCAAATTTTTCTCCGTCATAATATTTTGCGAGGTTTTTGAACTGTTCCGGCTTTAAATTTTTAGACAAAGTATCCAAACTGAAGGAAAGGAATTTAATACCGTCAATGAACCTCAATTCAATTTTTTTTTCTTTAGGTTTTCCATCTTTCCCAACGTACTCTCCCACTTTGATTTTTTTCGAGAAGCTTATGTATTTTTCCTCGTTGGATGGAATGCAGGTTATTTCTCCTCCCAATTTTTCGATAAACAAATGGCTGTCGTAACCCGACAAATTGTGAAAAACGACAGGAATGAATTTTAGAATTTTGTATTTTAAATTGCAATCGCTGTGGGCGGCTCCTCGATATATTGCAGTAAAATGGCAGTAATCGCGCACTTTTTCTTTATCGAGAATTTTTTCTTCGCAAATGTGGCAAACTGTCGCGGATTTGAAATTATTTTCATCGGCCTTTGTGAAGACCAAATTTTTTTTACCGGTTTTACAAAAATTTATTTTATTTCTTTTTCTAAACTGTCAACAAAAAATTTGCCAACGTCAACATTTTCGTCTAATGTTTTGCAAATCGACGGATGCCCGTCATAAACGGTTTCGTCAAAACATTTTATGTAATAGGAAAAGGAACTCGGAACGTGCCTTTGAAACTTTTTGGTGTAAGACTGGTCAGGATTTTGTTCGCACGAGTCCATCGGTTTGATAAAACTTTCAAAATCCACGTAAACAATAAATGGGACCCTCATCGACCTTTCTATGATTTATTTTCGCACATAAAAACGTTGATGCTGATTTCTGGATTATTTTTTTCAAATTTTTTTATTTGATTAAGTTTGACCGGAAATTCAATCCCTTCCCAATTTAAATTTTTTGATTTTTCAATTAAATCTTTGTCAATTCTTTCACCGTGTTTTTCTTTCATGTTCAACGCTCTGGTGACGCACCACTTGAAACATTCGTTGTCTTCGTTTTCCATGTTTATGATTGCTTTTTTGCTTGAAAGAAAGTTGTCGAGAGGGATGTACGACCGACCTGCGATGGGTTTGTAATCAATCAAATTGATATCCATTTTCAAGATGGCGGACATTGTACAATTCGAGCCCCTTTTGTTATAATTGGACATGTTTTCCAGGATTTCCTCTTTTGCTTTTTCGTAAAATTCTCCCAAATCCGTCGACTCCAAAATAATCCCAGCTTTTGACGAAAAAGGAGCAGTTCGATGCACCTCCTCTCCGGTAGTAAGGCTAACGCTCACCATTTCGCAAGTCAAAACAATGGTCGCTTTTCTATTTTTATTTTCTTGAAGAATTATCATCGCTCCGTCTTTTGCCAAATCTAAAAAGGAATAAGCGTCCTTATGGTTTCCTTCGACTTGATGTGAAAATTGTTTGGCAACACGTCTCAACGCGTGATCGGTCAATTGAAAATTAATTTGAGGTTTTCCGAACACGAGCGATTAGAGAGACGATATTCCTTTTTTTTAATTCTCTTTTTTTATTTTTCAATCTTTTTTTTACCGGCTCTGGAACGTACGGATCAACGAACTCAAGCACGCTGTTGAAACTGTTGACGACCGCATTTTTCACAGCCGTCGTAAACCTTGAAAAAATTTCAGGAGTCATTGCAGGAGGCGAATCTGGAACAGGAGCGTCAACGATATAACGCGACGGTTCTTGAACAGATGTCGTCGCAACGACAGGATTTTGCAAATGGGCTGGTTTTTGAGGTAGAGCTGGTTTCCACGTGAGAGATCTTAATGGAATTGTTGATGGTTTCGGAGCGATGACATGCTTTTGGACAATTTGGCGAGGGGCAATCGAACGAGGATCAGGACGCGGTGCAGGAATCGGTCCCGAAACTAAGCTTTGAGCAATCGAACGAGGAGCATGAACAATTGGCCTCGCATCTGTCGTCCGTCTACGAGCTACAGGATGAGAACCAATGACAGGTCTTGTTGTTTTTATAGCCTCAACGAGCTGTTCCCTTGTCATTTCTGAAAAACCTTTTATCGCCCGGTCTCTAGCCTGACTTTTTAATGTTTCCATTGAGACTTTTTTTTCTTTGACAGCCTTTTGGACAATTTGGCGCGGGGCAATTGGTCTCGAAACTGGGCTTTGAGCAATCGAACGAGCTACAGGAAGAGGACCAATGACAGGCCTTGTTGTTTTTATAGCCCCAACAAGCTGTTCCCTGGTCATTCTTAAAAAACATTTTATTGCCCGGTCTTTAGCCTGACTTTTCAATGTTTCAATTGAGACTTTTTTTTCTTTGACAGTTATGTTTTCTATTTTTTTATTGCCAAGAAAATTATTTAAACCTAAATCAATTTTTTGGATTTTTCCATTTTTTCGCATTTTGTTTTCCATTTTATTATGCCAAGAAAATTTTTTTCTCGAAATCAATTGTTTTTCTTTTTTCCGAAAATTTTTTCAATTCTTTTTTTACAAGAATTGAAATTATTTTTTTTCGGACTAAGAGATTTTTTTCATTTTTTCGGACTTGGCGATTTTTTTCTGTTTTCGAGTTTTTCAGAATTTAAAACTTCAATCTTTATTCCATTTTCCACTTTTCCATCTCGACGCTCCAAATATCTCAATCCATACCCCGTCTTTTTCATCGCTTGGTAAAGGGATCCGTATTCAACCACTTCCCCGGTTTCGATGTTGGTCGTTTTCACAGACACAGGTTTTTTTCGAATTAAACCTAGCCTCTAGTATTTTGGATCGATCGATTTTTTTGAATTTTCCGTTTTCACATTTTCCGTTTTTACTTCTTTTTTCGGTCGACCCACCGGCCTGTATTCTTTTGCACTTTCCACAAGCAAATCTTTGCTTATCAGATTGTTCTCAACCGCAATCCGCATCAAAGTCAACAAATTGTTTGAGGTTTTTGTTACTCCATTTTCCCTAAACAAATTTTTTAGATAATTTTTTGTTAATCTCTTGTTTTATTTTTAAAAAGAAAAAAATTTTAAATCGTTTTTTTGTCGAGAATCTCATGACGGTCTTTTTAACCTAATAAACGGCGTTCATGTTGTTTCCGTCTGAAACAAACTTGATCAATTTGTCGGAATTGATCACTGCGAAAATAACGGTGCCGTCTGGCACTGCCGTTCGGAATTTGAGGTTCACAACCAATTCGGCTGTTTCGGAAACAACTCTTTCCATTTGCTTGCTGATGTCGACAAAAAACAACGGAAACAAATTTTTATACTCAAGCAGAGGCAATCCAGATTGGCAAACAAGTTCCTTTGTTCCGTAATATTTTTCGTCAAAAGTGAACGCGTCGGAATGTGCCATGACAATTTTCTTTTCTCCAAAATTCAAGTCGTAATTGTAATTTGGTTATTTTATCCCATTGACGGTAACGAAAAAGTTGCTGACATCGCAATGATCGAATACGGATGGATTTGCGGTTTGACTGGAAGCTCTGTTTGTCTTAAGGCCGAACACGATATATCTCGGAACGCTTTTATCCGTGATTCTTCCAAGGGTCCAGGTAAATTCTGTGAGACCTGAGTGAATGGATTGCTTTTCGACTTTGTTTGCTTTGTAAGCCACTGGAACGGAAATTTTCTTTGTCATTAAATTCAAAAATTCGGATTTTTTTCAAAATATCCAGCTTAAAACTATGCATGAAAAGTCGGAATTTTTTTATGTCAATCATTCCTGCAGCGATAATTCCGGCTCTGTAAATGGCGTCGTCGTATTCTTTTTTTGTAAAGGTGATCGTGTGTCTGAATCCGTAAACGACTTTGTCGTAAGTTTCGCAAAAACCAAAAATGTGTTTTAAAGGTATCCTGAAAGAAAATGCACCAACGGACGTGGTATCTGCAAACAAGTGGTCTCGTCTGACAACGAATCCCGCGCTTCCAGTGGCGTTTGAAGTGTCTTTGTACCACATTTGCTTCAAACCATCGAAAAGCTGAAAACCGAAAGGATATTTCAACAATCCAAGCATGGTTGTTCCCTGACCTGGATACATGACTCTTTCCACTTGCTGTCCCGATAAGTCGTAAGTGACGTCGCTAATTCCGGCTCTGTAAATGGCGTCGTCGTATTCTTTTTTTGTAAAGGTGATCGTGTGTCTGAATCCGTAAACGACTTTGTCGTAAGTTTCGCAAAAACTAAAAATGTGTTTTAAAGGTATCCTGAAAGAAAATGCACCAACGGACCTGGTGTCTGCAAACAAGTGGTCTCGTCTGACAACGAACCCCGCGCTTCCAGTGGCGTTTGAAGTGTCTTTGTACCACATTTGCTTCAAACCATCGAAAAGCTGAAAACCGAAAGGATATTTCAACAATCCAAGCATGGTTGTTCCCTGACCTGGATACATGACTCTTTCCACTTGCTGTCCCGATAAGTCGTAAGTGACGTTGCTGAACAAATACATGATGGGGTTGTTTACCAGAGCAATTTGGTCTGCTGCTGTGTAAGCGGTTCCGTCCGCTTTTTTCAAAACCCCTTCGACGAGGATGTAAGCCTCAGACGGAAGTGTCTGCACAGACTGGCAATCAATCTCAAAAATGATCGATCCTGAAGAATTTAAATCCAGATTTGTTGGAAGGTACTCGAAAAAATCAACTTTTTCAATGCCGGTGTCGTACTCGGGCATTTCATCAACTCTTGATCTGTCGGTGTTTATCATTTTTTAAAATGAGAAAAAAAAATTTTTATGTCATTTTTAAATCGTCAAAAACATCACGCAATCAAAAGTGCACTCCCCTTTTCGACGAGATCTTGAATTCTGGTTGTGTTCTTTTTCGTCATTTTCTTTTTTACTTGAATGGACGAACCAAACATTTTTTTATGCAGCTCTTCTATAGGATTAATATGCGCATACTGATCCACATTTGCCGCTTCGTTCACAATTGTGTTGACCAATTGGTTTGGATTAACCGTCCCTGTCTTGACATAAACTTTTTCAATCACTTTTTTTCCTTTGTCGATGGCAATGTCTTTGGCGGTCGATATGGTTGAAAAGGCCAATTCTTTTCCGGCAGTTTTGGCGGCGGTGATCGCTTCTCTTCCAATTTCGCTTGCTGCTGCCTTTCTCAATAAATGAAGAGACTATCTCGATGCGTTTGAAGCTGCCATTCTCCTTAAAAAATTTTTTATCGTGTCCACGGTTCCTCCGCCGACGACGACGTTCTTTTTTAAATATCTTCTGTTGTTCACAATGAGCATTTTTAAAATGAGAAAATATTTTTTTAAATCCGTCAAGTTTCACGACTCGATGTATTTTTGAATCGACCTGTATTCCTCTTTGTTGATTTCCCCCTGCCTCAAGAGCTCGTCACAAATGGCGACAGCTTCGTTTCTCGATGCGATATTTCCAGCATGACCCGCGGCAATGCTCAAGCTAAGTCTTTGCGCATACGCATTCGGATCGCTTGGAAGAATGATCACTCCTTCGCCTTTTTTTCGCCTCGTTTTTGTGTAATTTCTTTCCCAAATTTTTGAAACAATCGTTTCCCACTTTTTACTTCTCGAAGCTTTTGGTATGTTTGGCTTCCCTTCTCTCTCCATTGCATGCGTTTCGACCAGTACTTTTTCATAATTTTTTAAGCCCTCGTCTGTTACCTTTGTTTTATCAGGTTTGGTTCTTGTGATCAACTCCTAAAAACCTACCGTCCCCTCTTACTTTTCTCCATCAATAATGATGTCGTTATTGTCGATAAAAGTTTCTTTGTCTCCAATAAACATTTTTCCGCGTTCTTTTGAGTGAATTCCAAAAACTCTGTCTCCAGAAAATCTTTTGGCTGCCTATTTTGACAAATATTCCAAAGCAGTATTTCCAACATTCTTTTTTCCAAAAGTTTTTTCAACACTTTTTAAACTTTCAAAAGGCGGCTCGCTTTCTGGATAAGTCAAAGCCAGTGGACTGTTTCAAACCTCTTTGTATGCGATGCTCTTTAGCTCGTTTTTCACTTTTTCGTTGCTCTCGATCAGCGGCTTGAAAAACTTGGACAAATCAGTCTGATAATTTGCATCTGAAATGTTGGCGTTGAGGCTCTCATTGTAAAGCTTTTCTCTGTCGGCCATATAATTTTTTATAATCTCATCTCTCTTTTTCGGGTCTTGTATTTTAAAGAAGGACATTTTTTTAAAATACGGAGAATAAATACTTAAACAAAAACGCAAACTCGTTTATGTTTTTTGTTTATTCGCCTTCTTTAAAAAGGTTGTTAAATGCTTTTATCGCGTCTTCTCTTCCTTTTTAGATCAGCGACTCTTTGGTCAATTCGTCAATGCTGCTTTTTGGTTTTAGTTCGGATTTCTTCAGTCATTGTTTTGAACTTTTGAAGCTCGCTGAGAATTAATTCGTATTCGGAATCGCTCACAAATCCGTCCATAAGCGATTTTGAAATGTGATCGCTAATCGTGTTCAATTTTGACTCGGAAAGAACTTTAAATTTTTCGTGCTTTTCAGCCTTCAACATCAATTTTTTGTTTTGTTGATTTCCGAAAATGGACAAAGCTCCCATTCCAACAGCAACCCCCTCGCACGCAATCGAAACTGGAGTGGCAACGACGGTTTACAAAAGTGCAATTCCTGTAATCCCCAAAGCAATGCACACCGTTTGCAACCCATCGTCTGCGAAACGAATAATTTTTGCCGCTCAATGGTACTTTTTGCTCAAAGCCATTCTTTTCACTTTTTCATCCTCCATTTCTTTTTGGATCTCGCTTATTTTTTGAAGCCGGTAAATGTGGCCTCCATCCGATGGTGCCGTTGGAAGAACTGGGTAAATTTTTTCAGTGTTTTTTATTATCTCCATCTTTTTAACAAAGACAGATTTTTTTAATTCGAATCTATGTGATTTATTTTACAGAGCTTTTCTCCTTTTTTGACAATGACGTCCTGGTGACTGTTGTTGCTCACATCCAAAACGATGTCGTCCACAGACTCTAAAAAAATAACATCGCTTTTGTAATATTTCAATTGATCGCTGATTTTGTTCATCAAAGTGACGACAGCAATTCCTTTCTCCAAATTCAATCCAACGGACAGCGATATTGGCGTGTAAGAAAGAGCAACAAATTAATGTTTTTCTGAGTAAAAATCTCGTACTGTCCGTTGAAGTTAAAATAGGTAGGATGATCCAAATTTTTTTTAGCTGCATTAATATTTTTCGGAATTTTTTTTCCAACTCTTTGATTCTATGGTCCAATTGTTCCAAATGCCTATTCAAATGTTCCAAGTTCATATTATAATTGTGAATTTCTGTTGTGGCGCTGTTTTTAAACAACATGTGAGGGACATGCATTTTTAATATGAAAAGAAAATATTTTAAATCATTTTATTTTCATTTTTTCGTGTTTCACATTTCTTTGTCAGATTCCATTTCTCCCAAATCAAAATCGTCACCCATGATGCTTTGAACAGAAGGTGCATTTTTTGCAATAACCACTTCGGGAATTCTAACCTTGAATGGACTCGATCTGCGATCCAACAAAAACACTTTCAATTTTCAAAGAGACGACGGCGTAGCACTTTTGTCGAACATATTCCAAAGGATTCACTTTCACTCTTTCGTTTTCTTTTTGAAAAACAAAGAAGACACTTCAATGTTTTTTTCGTTTTTCTTTGTGAACAACTTTCCGAAAAAAATGGGTGCTGCGTTTGGATTATTGGATTTGTTTTTAAAAATGGACAAATCCTCCGTCGTTATTTTTTTCGTTCTTCCTCCTTTTTTCAAAGTGGGAATCATTTCCTTAACTTTCTTGCGAAGAAATTTTGATATTTTTTCAGTCGCCTCGATAAACTTTCTTTCTTTTTCGTACATTTCGTTTTTTTCGTTGAAACCGAGAAAGGACATGGAATATCCCTCCAGTTCGTTCGTTCCAAAACTGCAATTTTCAAACACACACAGAGAAAACAAAACGGAGGTTCTTAAAATAAAGGGACCTTTTCCAGAGGGGTACTCATAAAAAAGTGGAATCTTTTGGTACTGAATTGGTTTGGTTGCGGAATAAATTTCTCCAACCGATAATTTGCTATCGTCAAAATTTTCAATCGTAACAAAATTCATTTTTTTAAAAAGAAAAGAAAATTTTTTTTATATCATTTTTTCAAACGGATCAATTCTTTATTATCCACTCATGTGTTAAACAAGTCTGGATATCCTCTCCATTTTTGAAATTTGAGAAAAATTTGCTAAAAAATGTTATCCTCGATTTGTTCAAGGTACAAAACGAAATGGAAAAATTAAGTTTAAACCCTGAATGCGTCATCAACGATCTTTCAAAAAATTATTCCAAAACCGAGGACATAGAGTGTCAGTTTTTTGAAACGGCTGACGATGTGCCTGAACCTGAAGATCTCGATTCAACAAAAAAGAATTTAATGATCTTTGACGATTTGCAATTAACCAAACAAAACAAGTGCGAAAAATATTACATCCGAGGAAGACACTCTAACGTCGACTACTTTTACCTCGCTCTAAATTATTTTATGCTCCCCCGACAAACCATCCGAGAAAACACCAATTTTTTTTGTCTGTTTCCACAAGATTCAAAAAATGTTGACCACATTTATCGAGACCACGTTTCTAGCGACATGAAAAAAGAAGAGTTTAAAAAGTTTTGCAGACATTGCTGGTCTGAATCTCACGGATTTGCTGTTATCGTTTTGTCGTCAAAAAAAATACGATGGAAAATATCGAAGCGGATTTAGCAATTTTTATTTTCCAAAAGAAGCCATTTAAAAAAAAATTTCGTCCATTTAAAAAAATGTCAGGCATAATCATCGACGTGGATGGGAATTCCAACTTAATAATAACAGAATTTTTGGACAAAATCGTTTTTGAAAAAGGGAAAACTTATGAGATGGCTTTTCTCGGTCTGGAGAAGTACAACAGCTTTCCAAACATTACTAGCAAAAACAATTCTTTTCGGTACAGCATGAACAACGGAGGAAATTGGGAAAACTTCGTCAGTCCAGACGGGAGCTACGACATTATCGACATCAACAACTATTTGCAAAAAACCGTCTCAAACACAATCAAAAATTATGCGTCCCAAAGCGCAAGCTACGTTGCCATAAATAAAATAAGCTACTCTCCCGAAAACATCAAAATTGGATCCAATTCAAACACTTTAAAATCAACCATCAAACTTGGCTTGAATTATTTGATGGACTTGAACGTGCAAAACAGCATTGCCTCAATTTTGGGATTCACAAAAAGACAATTGGACTCTAATTCCGAATACGAGTCCGACGACATTGTCAGAACTTCAAGCGTCAACACGATCAGAATTGTCAACAACGTTATCGGTTCGGCTTACATTAACGGCTCCCAATTAAATTGCATTTACTCATTTTATCCCGACGTGGGTCCAGGTTTTAAAATCATCGAAAGACCCATCCATTTAGTTTACCTCACTGTAAAAGTCCCCGAAATTTCCACGATGATCACACGCATCGTTAATGGAAAATTAATCGTCTTTCGTGGCG
This sequence comes from Hydra viridissima, assembly GCF_058129835.1. Taxonomy (NCBI): domain Eukaryota; kingdom Metazoa; phylum Cnidaria; class Hydrozoa; order Anthoathecata; family Hydridae; genus Hydra; species Hydra viridissima. The sequence goes on along the minus strand of NW_028324312.1, from coordinate 10,528,087 downwards.
AGGACATCACGATCCGTTATCACATTCAAGAAGTGAAATTTTTTCCGGCATTTAAAAAATGAGCAAATATGTTAGTGTCAAATTAAATGTGTCTCAGGGACAGATCGAAAAAATAAAAAAATCAATGATGGAAGGCAAACCCGTGAGCATGAAGATTTCAAGAGAGGTTTTTAACGGAAACGATGTTTTGCTTGTGAAGGAAAGTCAACATTGAAAAATTGTTGACGCTCTCCATCGAGGAGTTGGGGTCAACATTAAAATGAGCAAAACTCAAGTGGAACACAACGCAAATGTAAAAGGAGGATTTATTGGAGCTCTTTTACTTTTATTGGGAATGCTTGCAGCTCGAGCCGCTTCAGTGGTTGCTAATTGCTTTCTGGGTGGGGTTGCCTCTTCGCTTGGATCCACTGTGATCGACAAAATTGCAGGAAGGGGTGTCGTTTACGTCAAAAAAAATGGAAATGGAATGAAAATGGGTACCCACAGAGGAAACGGACTGTTTTTAACACCCTGGGTCAAAGGAAGCTCAGTCAGAGATGGACTTTACGTCAAAAGCGGAAGAGGATATGAATCCATCGGCGCCGGATTGCTTCTCGGACCAAACTCACCATTCTCAAGCGTCCCTTTTTTAAACTTAATTTTGTGAAAGAAAATTTTTTGAGTAAAATAATTTTCTTGGCGGAATTAAATGAATGGCAAAATTAGAATCTTACGAAATGAGGACGGAAAAATTAGAAGTTTAAAAACACTTGACCGAATTGAATATTTAAGGAGCAAAGGAATAAGATGGCGCGAAATTGAAATGTACAAATTAATTCTCGAAGAACAACAAGAACAAGAACAAGAACAAAGAAAAAAAGAAATTTATCGGGCAAGATTTAAACACCTTTACAAAAATTAAAAAGTTTTTTCATTACGCGTTATCACGTCATGAAAAAAAAATTGTGTTGTCACCGGAATTTTTTTTGAATTTTTTTTTGATTTTTTTTTTTTTGAAAATCTTTTTTTTTTTAAATTTTTTTTTTTTAATTTCTTTTTTTTTTTTTTTTGTAAAGTTTTTTTTTTTTAAAAATTTTTTTTTTTTTTAAATTTTTTTTTTTTTTTTAAATTTTTTTTTTTTTTAAAATTTTTTTTTTTTTTTAAATTTTTTTTTTTTTTAAAAATGTCTTTTTTTTAAAAAATTTTTTTTTTTGAGTTTTTTTCAGAAAATAATTTTTTGTCCCAGAACTCTCATTTCCTAGTAGTGCCTTTGAACCACCAAAATGGATTTGCTTTTCTTTCAAAATTGTGTGGTGTTAATCTTTGCATAGAAAAATAAAAATGAAAGCGAAATATCAAGAAAAGAGTTATCTCTTTTCAATACGCTTTAAAACAAAAAATTTGGAATTTTGATGAGTTTTGGTTTCAGTATGAAAAAGACATTCCAATTGCAGCTTCTAAAGCAAGCGTGGTTTGTACTTCGCCTACTAGTTCGATAGGGCCCTGCTTGCAAATACCAAAATGTTTAGGTTCTACATAGGAAATAAATTAAAAAAAGAAAAGTAACTTATAGTAAAAGCAATTGCTATAATGTTTTAAAAAAAAAAAAAAAAAATTTTTTTTTGGTTTGTCGATGCGCCAAGCCCCGCACTGAGATTTTTAAAAGGCATACTTCATAATAAAATGGATAAAGTTTCTCCCACATCGTCATAAAAAATGTAAAATACAAATCGTATAAGTGAATTACTTCCACGCTGAAAATCCTACTTCGGAATCCAAACTTGTTAACCATATAGATAATGTAAAATCTGGAGGATTAAAAATTTTTTTTTTAAATTTTGGAGAGTCAATGTATTTAAGCTAGTGCAAAATACATGAGTACCTAAGCTGCTCCACCAACAGAATACATAACAAAAAGGAGGTCTGTGGAGAGCGCGTACCAATAAACTAACCATTAACAATAATAACTGTAAATATTTTATAAATGTCACATTTATCAAAACCCACTTACAATAATTAAATAAGAAATATCATTTTCAACATGCTCCTTTACAATAATTATATTATTATTGTCACTTTTTACACGCTCCCCCCTGTTGGATTTTTTCTTTTAATTGTTTAAGATATTGTCCATCAGAGGGTGACTGACGAGTGGGACGTTTATTGTTTGACCTGAGTGCCGCATCATTCTGCTGAATCCCTGTTTCAACTGCACAGACATTTCTTTTTGAATTATCATCTTTATATTTGTTATCTTATTCAATATCGATCTCAAAAAAGAAGGGATGCAAGAAAAAGACATCAAGAGATGTAAAACGTACTGCAGAGTTTAAAAAGAAAAATTGTTAGCTCAAACAACATGCGGTAACAATATATAGCTTCTTAAAAGTTGTAAGTCTTTGATTTGCCAATCGTGTTAACACAAAAAAAAAAAGAATTTTCTTCAGAGGGTTTTTGGTTAACAAAACGCCGCGGACCTGCTTCAGACCATGAAACAACAATAGTTTAATTGCATAAAAGAAAATTTTCTTTGTTTTGACAAGTTTATTTCATCCCGATTACAAGGAGAACATTAAAATATTTTTTTTTTTTTTATAAATTTGATTTCTTTAAAAAATGACCAGGCGTACCACTTTAAAACTTGACTATTTTTGCAATACCACAAAATTTATGTCTCTAGGATTGGTCATTGCATTCAAAAATAGCTAAAAATGCATAAAGCATAATGCTCCAAAGGAAAGCATCAGTAAATTCAGCTATAGTAACTTTAGTAACTTTGTATTAGTTAAATAATCATATTACTTTATTACATAGTATTTTAGTTAACATTTACTAGTTACTTATTTCTTTAAATCTAACGGAATCCATTAAGATGTCTTCATGCACTAAAGAAAAAAGTTTTGCAAAAAGTTTTTTAAACACAAAAATAAAAACAAAAAAAATTTACATTTTTTTGAATATGACATTTTGTATTTCACGTTTAAAAATTTTTATTCTGCAAAACAAAAAACATTTCCTTTATTTTGAAAACAATTTGATTTGATCCAACAGTTTGAAATTACGAACATCAATGCATCAGAATAAGTATCAATATATCAAAAGATTTCATTTTAATGTTAGAAAATGCCAGGAACAAAGTAAAGTAAATAAAATGCAAATATATATATATATATATATATATATATATATATATATATATATATATATATATATATATATATATATATATATATATGTATATATACAAGTATATGTATATATATATATTCTTCAATTTTATAATTTCAATGGCGTTACAGATTTGATATTTTCAATAGCTTTTAGCTGTTAAAATTTCAAACATGTTAAAGCGGTTTTTTATGAGGATTGTTGAGGATTGTTTTTGTTTCAGCAATAGAACCAAGTGTTACGGGAAATTGGGTTTGGCAATCGGTAGGATCAATAACTTTCGGGTATCGATAATTTAAATCAGTCAAAAGGTTGAGTCGGGTCGGGTATGAAAATATTCAACAACCGGAACTTATAGGCGTTATCGGGAAAACCCATTGGGGTAATTGGAGTCCGATAAAATTATTTTTGTTTTTCATCGGTGTTCGATACCCATTAGGATCTGCTCTCGTTCGGTTCCTGTCAGATACCAGACATTCCCTTATTCTGACATAATTACTAATATCCGAAATTGATTGAAGAATACAAAAAGAAAAAAAAAATGTCTAATGAAGTAAAAGTTATTTTAAAATTCTTTGTTAAATTAAGTTGAGTACGTTACTTAAAATACAATTTTTTAAAAAATGATTAATTTGAGTAATGTTGACATTATTCTTCTTTATTATATTAATCATTATTCATTTATTTCAATTATTATTTAGAATATTTCTTAAAAGCTATTCTCGTTTTTTAAAAAAATCCAAATTAAACGTTTAAATTAAAGTTTACCACAAAAAGCCTAAATGAAACCCTTAAGTATGTGATATAAAGATTAGTATTTCGGCATACGTGATCTTACAAACTCTTTGCCCCCATAGAAACGCAGCTATGTAAGTCTGAAAAAGCAGTGCAATAGTCCCGTGTAAACGACGCAACATCCTCTTCGCTCGCATCCACGTGTTCTCAATATGCTAGGTGAACACAGTTGGGTCAAAAGGGTTTAAAAAATTTCTATAGTGAGTAATGACATCATGTATACAGATACCACTCGAAATTTGATTAATATCACATGAGATGTCCAACCATCAGAGATTATGCAACATACGGGTAAAATTAATTGCTTTATTTAAGGCAGCAGTGTTTCTCTCTGTGTCAGGCACCTCTACTAGACAGCAGTATCCCGAATGTCGCTCTATGGCCCCAAAAACCCAATAACCTTGCCGCTATTAATCACGATGATATTTCCGTTGAAAATTTCTAGTCTTTTCCATTTCCTTATCTATTAGTTCAGTATACTCATCTAAGGATTTTCTTCTAAATATTGCTCAAAAATTTTTCTCATTAAGCTGCACCAATCTACAACGGTTTTTCGGGACAGCCGTAGCTCTCGAGTGATTTATACCTAAGAAATATCAATGCACTCATGCATCGCAGCATTGTTAGAGTTTTCAGATGCAGATGACTTTTTTCAAAAAATGAAGATAGCGCACAGCTTGACTGAAATTTTCTGCATTTCAACGCCACTTCCACCCAACTTGTTTTTGACTATATTTGTTCAATGTGGAAGGCATGTTGTAGATTGAACAGTTAACTTTGTTTGCCACTAATCGGTACCTAGTTGCATGTTGCAAAAACAGAGAAATCATCATTGAGTTCTACAAATAAAGATTAATATTTAGGTATTCTGAAATGGAGTTTCTGTTGTAGGTCTACCAGCCATTTTTTTCTTGGTCCAGCGGCCTATTTTCAAAGTGAAGTAGTAGCGTAAAAAACACTGTTTAAAATAATAGAAGTTTTGACAAGCTTTATAAAGTAGAACGGCAGACAAAACTATTGTTAAAAAATAAAAATGATGATCGATGCTCAGTACAAACAAGATAAAATAACTATTAAAACATGTAACAATTTAAGTAACTTTTATTTTAACTTAAAACTTTGTTCAATAACATTTCCATCGTCAATGTAACATTTCCTTCCTAAATTTAATTCATTTTTTTGAAATTCGCAGTGTAGTTGTTACTTTTTTTTTTTCTTCCGAGATTTCCGACACTAGATTTGACCCTTACCTCTTATGGAAATAAATTTACCGTTGTAAATAGCTTACCTGACTTACTGACCAACGGATGACACATTACCATTTTATTTACATCTGAAGCTTTAATAGAAAATTTTTAAAGTTTAATATACTTCAATTAAAATTTAATGAGGCTCTAAATACAACTTTTTGCCTCTTTGTCTCTAAATAGGTAATAACAGCAACAATATTAAATATCTCCCAAAATTAGTTAAGTATTGTTAAGTTTTAAAAATCAATTTACAACTGACGGACTCTCAATGTTTTAGGATTAGTTTTTGAAGTAAAAAAATGTTTAGGCCTTTAAATAACGCTTTTTATTCCGAATACGACTTTATTTTGACAACTTTAATTATATTTATGCTTGATACTACAACTAATTTTTTAATTTTTTAAAAATTGATTAAAACATTATTCTTCTTACATAAATTTGGATAACACATGCATAGTTCTACAAAATGCACAATTTCACTTAACACAAAGAACTTTGTATTAAGTGAAATTGTGAATTTCACTTAATACAAAGTTCTGTATTAAGAATACATTACTCTACAAAATACGTACATATTTCTATAACTTATATGATAACAAATAATTATTATCTATAATATAATTCCTACAGAAATGCTTAACGTCGTTTCGTCATTAGTTACTAGGTTTTGAAAAAGCGCGTTCTCTTAATGAACGCGGTCATTGGAGAAAGATCTTTTAAGCGAGTTAAAACTTTTTTCCTTTTGGAATTTAATTATTGGTTTAGATTGATATATTACATAAAGAATCATAGTAAGATAAATAATCATCGTTAAGATCATATTATAATTGAAGTAAGTATGTGAAATAGCTATATATACATTTTTATTAGATAAAGTAGAAAGGATTTTAATTTTTTTAAATTGTTTATATTTTGTTTGTTTTAGTTTTTCTTTTAGCAGTTTTATTTTTATCATAATATTTTTTAGAAGGAAAATAGGGTTATGGATGTTATTTAAAGTTATACTAATGCTGTTTCCATAAAATTATTACTTTTACTTTGAAATTTCTGTGATGCTATTAACTATTTTTGTTCATTTTTAGAAAATTTAAAAAAAAAAAATTAAAATTTTGTGCCAACACTGACAACGCATGTCACATGTTATTGTATGTAAAGGTTAAATGTTGTTATGAAGATTAAAGTTCTTATGAGAAAAAAAAAGAAGGTAAAGAGAATTGTTTGTAAATATATATTTTGTATCTTTTTAAATTTTCTTGCGTCATTTTTAGAATTTTTGTTTGCACACGTTTATTGTTTGCATATATGCTTTTTTGATATGTAGGTGTGTGTGGTAATAAGTGCTTTATAGTTGATTTATCAATGTGTTTTTATAATAATGTAAAGTGTTTTTTTACTGTTTGTATATGTTAATATGTGTTACATAATTGTTTTAAAAATGTGTTTAAACATGTATATAAGGTATTTATTTATTTTAGTATATATTTAACCTTATATACATATTTAAACACATTTATTGTGCTTATAGTTTGTACATATGTTTATATTATGTTCTTTCCGTGTTTTTAAAGTGCTGTGACTTGGTAAACATCTACCTGAAAATCAATTATTGTATTTTAGAGAAGGAGCAGAACATATGGCTTTAGATCGTGCAGCTCAGCGTGAAATGCACCTTATGGCATGGTTTAAGTTAAATACTGAAAATGAAAGAGCATATTGCTATTTGTATGTAGACATTCCTTATCACTTTATATTTGATGATAAACATTGTAAATGGAAGGTTAGATAAAGGGGTGGTAATAAGGTGATAGTAAGAATGTATAAAGTTAATCCAACTGGAGAATTGTTTTTTCTTAGACTGTTACTTTTGCAAGCAAAAGGAGCAACATCTTGGGAGGATGTGCATACTGTTAAAGGTATTGTCCTTGAAGCGTTTCGTGAAGCATGTGTTTTGAAAGGTCTGTTGTAAGATGACACTGAATGGCAGAATACTCTTTCTGAGGCGGTTTTAACACATATGCCAAAGAAAATTAGACAGTTGTTTTCAATTATTTTGACCTTTTGTGAACCTGAAAATCCTTTATATCTCTGGAATACATACAAATTTTTTATGATGGTAGATTTCATTCATCACTCAGTCCCACTTCTAATAGCTGAACAAGTTACTCTTCATCAAATTGAAAAGATTATTAGTCAAATGTGTTATATAAAACCATATTTGTTTATAGTTGTATATATGTTTAAATTATGTTGTTTCCATGTTTTCAAAGTGGTGTGATTTGGCATTATGTTGAGCAAGATTGATAACCTTGCCAGCCAAGCGACGTACTTATAGCAGAGTTGTGACTTGGCAGCATTTAGTGCCAGGCGGAGTTACTGCTTTAGAGCTAGGTTGTGTTGTCTAGCCTTTTTTAATTTTTCTCAAAACACATAATAATGTCGTTTAATGTTTAGCGTAATGTGTATGAGAGTATGCAACCTTGATCTTTAAATCCAGGGTGTTTTCATGTCCTAATTTTGAAGTAATTGAATAACTAATATTGAACATAAAAACAAATATACTTTTATGTATTTATATGTTCAGTAAAAAAGATAAATATAGTTAACTTTAAATTAGTTTTCTAATTTTGCCTTTCATATTTTAATTTGGTTTATCTTCACTGGATTTTAGGATCAAGGATGTAAATATTTTATTGCTATGTGTTATTGTTGTGATGTTTTGTGTTGGTATTCATTTTTAACAATAGACACCTTCATGTTGGTGACTATTGTAAAAAATGAATAATAGGTTGTTTCATTATTGGAACTTACTGCTTTTATTTATTTACTGAAAGCCAAGACAACATTATGCTAAAAATGCAATTTATATCTTAAATTGGTTTTTTTTATATATATATATATATATATATATAGTATTGTTAATCCTTTTGTACTTCGAAACAGATTTTATTGGTATATTTTCGATAAATGTTTATATTAACTGCCATGTCAAAAATGGTTACTATAAATAGGTAAATCGATTTTCAGTTTTTATGTGGTGTTTTATTTATTTATTTTTTTGTTGTTGTTGTTGTAATTATAGTATCATAATTCCATTTTTTTTTTCTTTAGGATTTACGATTGACGCATTTATACAATTTATAAAAAGAAACCTGATTACCTTTTATTGTAAATTTTGGTCAGTTAAAATGATATAAATGTATGCAATTAGTTAAATTTTTTTTAAATTTTCTCTATTTTAAGCCTAATAATTTGCTGTACGTAATTTAGGGAATCTTTTTAAATGGGTGGTGAATATTGTAGTTTAGCGCATTTTTAAAATATCGAGTTACTTAAATTTTATAAGGTTTTTAACAAATTAATTAGTTTAGTTTGCATTTGCAACACTTTTGAGGAAAGAAAAAATTCTTATACACGTAAATCATTGTTTTGCATTTCATTATTCTGGGAAAAGGTCTTCATCAAAAACTTAACTTCTCTTAATAAAAATAACTATTCTCCTGACCACCATTAAGGCAAAAACGGGGAAGGGAGGTCCTTTATTAGTGTCAAAATATTTAAGAGAATTAAATTTCGAGTAACAAAAGGAATTTTTAGTAAATGGTAGTAAATTACCGTTTACTAAAAGCTATTGAAACAAAGAGAACATATATATAAATGGTCAGATTAGTGCCATATATAGTAAAGGTCAGTTATTTTTAATAAATTTATTTGGTTGTGTGCATTTAACGTTTTAAAGACAATTTCCTGTTTTAAAGAAACATGTATCAAGGGGATACCAAAAAATTAATAAATCGTATATAATTTACGTTCGCTTAATATTAATCTTATTAATTAAAGTTCATGTTATAAAAAATATAACATATAGACTTACTTTTTCGTCAATTTAAAGCATGATAAAGAGTTATTATTTTGTGTTAGTAACTAAAAACATATTGTGTTGAACTTAGTATCGAGGAAAATGGTTTTGCCTTACACTGATATGATCTATGTCAGTTGTAAATTACTCAATGTTTAATAATTGGTATATTATTTTACCTCCGCATACTTTTTATTTTAATTTTACAGATGGTTCAGTTTTTTCAATTTGAATGCGTTTTTCTAAAAGGGTATCAGTTAAGGCTTCGCAACTTCAAATAGTGGAAAACAGCCACTAATAATAGCCACTATAAATTAAGTGACAGACCGCCCATAACCCGTATTACGGGTTGCTTTTTGGTAATTCTAATAAATAATTTGGAGTTTGCGGCTTGATGATAATATTTACTACCTGAATTGTTAAAATGACCATAAAAGTTTTTCATTCCGTGATAAAAATAATTTTCGTTTACTCATTTATAGGTATGTATAATTCTAGCATTTGCTTTATTAGTTATAATGTATAAATAATGTTTTTATTCAAATATAGTTCGGTTGCCGAACCGTTCGGTGTTCGGTAAAATTTCATGGCCGAACGTTCGGATTCGGTGTTCGGCCGAAAATTGGGTTCGGCGCATCCTTAATAAATAATGTTGCTGAGGAAATCGTATATAAAAGAAAAATAATATAATTCAAACTAAATTAAGATTGGATGAAGCATTTCCTTCGATAAAACATTTGACGAGGCATTTGTCTTCATCATGAAACTAATCTACGATTATTTCTAACGCAACTGATAGGCGCAGACAAAGGCCACCCGCTGTTAGTAAAAAACCTAGAATGCGAGTTATGAAATCAACTTTAAAATTTCAAGAAAAGGAGGTCATTAAGAATAGTTTTTAGTTGACGTCTCAATTGGTTAGAAAAACGCGATGTTGAGAGCTCATCCAATCCTTTATTTCTCCAAAAAACTCTTGACCTCTTCAAGTTGTACAAATAAAAATCAAAATGAAAGTTTTGATTTCAACTGCTTTAAAACCTAATGCAGCAGCAAAACAACACCAAAAATAGATTATTTATTCAACAGCCAGCAGCATAAAACACAGGAAGTTGTAGTCTCTTTTTTTATTAAAGTCAACTCACCCAAAAACTGGTGTTTTATCATAGCTGTAAAAGTGTCATAAATAGCTCTATAGAGCTATTTATGACACTTTTGTGTCATGACACTTTATATGAGTTAATCAATGGGGCAAAAATGAAATATCATTGAGTGCATAAACCTTTCCTAGAAAACCTATCGGCCTCCCATGCCGCTAAAGGAAATCATTTCTAATCAAAAAATTTATACTTGATTTATGGCTTTCTCTAAACTTTTTAAACGGTCTCTGTCCCACCTTAAACATGTTTGATAACGCGTTAAAGGAATTATGAATTATGTTTGTGAACATTACAGCTGATCAACGGCTTTAATTGATTTCTTTCCAATTACTAAAACTTTCATAAAAATTGAATATTGCTTTTCCCAAATAGAATTTATTATTTGCAGCAGAATGGCTTTAGTTAAATAATATGCAATGGCAGTTATTTTACTTGTTCAAATTAGAATGCAGTTTGATGCTTTTACTACCACAATAAAAATCTCACTGAAAACTTTTATTCTCCAGTAAAACTCTCGTAATAAATATTTACTGCCATTAAGAGATTTTTATTCCCCGCACAAAAATTTACTCCTTTGAAAAATGTATTCTGCACTAAGTAGTCTTCGATTTGCTTAAGAATGTAAAAGCAACCGTTGAAACATCATCCGTTTTTTCTGGCGACAGGAAACGAAAGATTCTGTATCCCGTTTTGCGGTCGATGGCAATTGGCTAGTGGAACCTCTAGAGCCAACTTTTAAATCTATTTGCATGCAAAATATCTGCAATCGGCAACTGATAGTTGCTTTCACCTCTTGTTTGGCGCCGGCCTCTAAAAAAAAATTTCCAGTAGCCGCCGCCAATTGGAAGACAGAAGTTACTGAAAGTAGATGCAAAAGCAATTTAATGTCACTTTGCCGTCGGAAGGGTTTATCAAAGCTGAGGCGTTATATTGCCATAAAAAACAATGTTTGATCAAAAAGCGCAATATAAAGAAAGTTTTCGAAAAACAGCGCTCCGTCGGAGAAGTGACCTAGTGAAGGATTAACATGAGTGGGAAACAACCCAACAATTTGATTAAACTTGCCTCCAATCACAAATATTCTCCACAAAAACGGCCAGCATACCAGCAGGGTAATTCCTGAGATTATAACCCAGAAGTACCCAGAAGCAGGCTATGCTTCGGAATACTTTACTTTTCTTACGTTATTTAAAAGCATTACATAATTAATCTGCTTTTTAAATAAAAAAAAGGAAAACAGAATAACTTTCTTGTTACTTACTAATTAAGTAAAGTATATTATTTAAAAGGTAAAAATTTCTTTTTACATGTAACGGTAGCTAATTTTTTTTTTCAAATACACGATTTGCGAGATTGGATAGTTGACATGCGCTAGGTTTTGGGAGGTAAACAAACATTTTAGCGAAGTAAACAAACAATAATGTTCTTCTAATTTTTTTGTATTAATTAGTAAAGTATTGACTACTGATAACACCTTTTTCCAATTTTTGTTGTTTATTCGTGGAAAAGGATATTTAAGAATGTCGGAAACAGTATTAAACGATCCTGAGGAAGCTACGCCTTTAATCAAAATGACATTGGAAGACTTTAAAATTATGTCTATTGAAGCACTTCAAGTATTTCTGACGTTAAGAAAAAAATCGTCTGAAGGTGATCACGAAACTTTAGTATATAGGTAATTATTTTTTCATCTATACAATTGGTATTCAAATAGATGATAAATTGATTATCATATATGTATGATTAACATATTTTCATATTCTCATCATATGTTAACATATTTTCAATAATTATTAATTGAAAATATGTTAATATAAAAAATATATGTTATGTTATGAAATATATTTTAAAGAAATTGTTTGTTATATAATCAATAAATATTGATAATATGATCTGTAAAATTAGCTTATACATTTTTTAGAGCTATGGCATCGTGGGAAGAAAAGGTTCCTGTAAACATTGAAGCAGAAGAGCATTATAGAATGTCATTAAATGAGTACAAGAAAAAACTTATTGTTGATGGGCACGTCATGCCAGACCCTTTATCATTAAAAAAAAAAGAATGGATAAGCAAAACTCAAAATGGTATGTTAAAATGGCCTCCTGTTTATTACAACGATGTTTCAAACTACCTCCAAAAAATAAACACTTCAAGCGATCTTTTACACAGATTAGACTGTGAATATAAAGAAGGCAAAGGTTTTCGTTATTTTGACTTTGTGAAAGAAATATATTGGTCAGGTATAGACAAAAACTCAAAATTTTGCATGCTTAAAGCTAGACTTACTCCTTCACAAAGAACTTCTGATCAACAATATAATGTATGGGCAATAGTAAAAAAAGACAACCCAGGTGGTTATATTGCCAGTGCATACTGCTCATGCACAGCAGGCCTTCTTGGAAGTTGTAATCATGTTGTAGCTTTGCTTTTTAGAGTAGAAGCAGCAGTTTCAACGGGAGTAACAAAACCAATATGTACCGATAAACTTTGCTCATGGAACATACCAAAAACAAATAAAAAAATTTTAGAACTAAAACCTTTACGTGAACTGGTATTTGTGAAAGATCATTGCAGAAAAAGGTGTCATGAAGAAGATGCTATGGCAAACAAGAAAAAATTTAATGCTTTCTTACCATTTTATGAAGAACAAGATTTAGAATTAAAAAATCATGAAAAAATTAAAAAAATGCTATATGGTGCAATCAAAAAACATGCGCCAAACAGTTGCTTTGTTGAGTTGATAGAATGTACCCAGAAGCATTCAAGTTTGCAATCATTCACAGAACTTCCACCTAACATATTAAACATTGCAAAAGAATTTATTTGGAACAACGAGCTAGAAGTTAAATCTAACATAGATATATTTACACAAAAAATAAAATTGACTAGTGATCAAATATCTTCAATATATATGCAAACAAAACAACAATCGAGTTCTATTGCATGGTTTGACCAGCGCCAAGGTAGACTTACAGCATCTAAATTTCATTAAATTTACACAAAAGTAAACACAATTCAAACAAAAGAGGTATATGACTTGAGAAATATTTTTGATGAAATTTTGGGGCAAAAAACATTTGAGACTATTTCTACCAAACATGGTATTGCAATGGAGCCACATGCAAAAAATTTTGAAAAAAAAATCACAAAAATTTTAAAACTGTCAATCCTGGAAAGACAATTGACCTTAAATATCCTTATATATCAGTATCTCCAGATTTAGAAACCTTTTGTGATTGCTGTGGAAATGGAATAATAAAAATCAAATGTTCTCATTCCAGTTGTGAAACAAAACTTTAGTTGAAAACCTTGATTACTTAGTTGAAAAAAATGCTATTGTGAGTTTAAAGCCATATCACACATATTATACACAAATTCAAGGCCAAATGGCAATAAAGAATGTTCAAATAGGCTGGTTTTTTGTTTACACTCACCATGGACATTATTTAGAAAAAATTAACTTTGACTTCATTTACTGGAATAAAGTTATTAAGAACTTAACTTACTTTTGGGAAAACCATTTGGCAATTCGAATTTTGAAAGGCACCAACCAAAATTCTGCCATCAAATCAGATTGTGCTGAAAATATTGGTGCGAAATCAATTAATACCACTACTACTGGTTTAAAAATTATTCCAATAAAAAAAATAACAATAAAAAAGCAGTTGAAAAATCTAAAACTAAAGTATTGTTATATCTGTGTGATGTATGCCATGAAAACTGTAAAGATGATGCTAAATCTTTTAATAGAAGTTCTATTGCATGCTCGTTGTGTTCAAGATGGTATAATTTTTTTGTGTGGGAATATTGTTTAAATCTGATATTCCTAAAAAAAATAAACAATGGCTTTGCCGCATATGCACCTAGTAGAAAACACCACAAAAAATTTATCAATCACCAAATATTGGTGGTAATATGTTGCACAATGCTCAACATATTAGAACAATATCATCTATAGAAGAAATTACTTTGATTGGAAGTTCATTCGCAAGAATCTTGAATGTTTTTAATTGTCTTATTACTTGTTCCACGAGGATTCTAAGATTAGCTATTTTCTTAGTTTTTTTTATTTCCGATGGTAGCATTTGATATAAACCTCTTTTTCCAGGCGGTACATACAATCTTATGTTACGCGTCAAACATTAATTTTGAATATTAAAACCTTTATCAGCCATAACATAAGAAAATTGTGGTACCAAATCAAGAAAATGGGAATCTATAGTCAATTTTTTATCGGAAATTGATCCTGGGTATGAGCTTGATACAAAGTTAGTAAACGAATTAGGTGTGATACTGACTAATACTTTTATTGTGTTATAATGTTTGTATTTAGACCAAGTCAACTTTTGCAAGTCAGGATTTTTGGGTGTTTCAATAAATAATTCTGTTGCATCAATAATTGAATGTATATCTTTGATATGATCAAATCGTTTTGGTCTTGTAAAATTTGATGCTCCTTTATCAAGAATAAAAATTAAAAGGTGTAAAACAGAAGCTAATCCTTTAACTCATGTTACCAATATGCGACTTGCTAGAGAAACCGATATATTAAATCTATGAGATAAATCTTTTTCTGTTAATGCTAATCTTATTTTCATTAAAGTTAGTAACATTTCATCTTTAGTGCATAACTTTGTTTTTGCTCCAAGTTTATTAGGAAACTTTTTAAATTTTCTTTTTATTATTAATTTTGTATAAGAGCCATTCCATTTTCTTCTTATGACTGGAAACACAATATTGTGTATGGCATTGAAAATTTCTTTATTTTGAATACCGGTGTAAAATAAAACATTTTCATTTGTTTTCAATATTTTTCGGTAAACTTCTTGGGATTCATATTTGGCTAGTTTTCTACGCAAAATTTTGTTATTTTCTTGAAGCAGTTTATTTTTATTTACAAGTTCATCTAAAAGTTTATTTTTGTTACTAAGCTCATTTAGCAGTTTATTTTTATTGATTAGTTTTTTATTTTTTTCTATCAAAAATGAATCAGTATTCCCATTATTTTTTAACTGTAATATTGTCTATGTTAAGCTTGTGCAATACTTCTGAATCATATTTTAATTTCTTTTGTGCTGGCTCATTTTGATTACTTTCCGGTAACAAAGTCACACTCTCAGGAACTTCATATGTATTTTCAATTTGATTAAAGTCTATTGATTTAAAAGGCATTTTTCTTTTACAGCTATACAAAAGCGAATCTTTTGGCACTAATCTTTGAATTCTTTGAGAAGCATCATATCCAAGATTCAATGTTGGGTAGTCTATACTTGATTTATTTTTAAAATGTTGAGAACAAACTCTGGATTTTGCACCAGGACTCCAAACCTTTTTGTTATTTTCTCTATTGATGAGTAGTTTCAAAATATTTCTTCTATCCAGATTTTTTTTTTTTTTGTTGGAAAGGTATGCAACCTACAAAAAAATTAAAATTATTTCAGCTGTAAACAGATATTGTTGGCTAGCAACAATATATTTAACATTTCGTTTCATTTTGAATTTGATATGTCATAATATTTTTACATAATTTTAACAAGGAATGTTCTTACATTTTAAAAGCTTTTGCACTATTATATTTTCTAAAGAGTAAACAACAAAAAAATATATATATTTTTACCTGAACGGCGCTTTACAAGAACATTTAGGATCATCCCTACACACCCCATGTTCTTCACAAATAGCTTCGTTCCATTTTATTAATTTATATTGACCATTAGAACATCCTTTTACTGCACAATGAGTCGACATTTTTCATTAATTTTCTCTACAAAACTTGCACAATTGTTTTGTTTACCTCCCAAATATTTGCGCATGTCAACTATCCAATTTCGTAAATCGTGTATTACTTTTATAAAAGTTGCATATTTTAATTTGCAGTGATCTTTTACTTTGAATAGTAAATATTACTTTTTTAAAATCACATATTTAGGTAAGATTACATTAAAAAGTAATTTACTTTTTTATTTAAAAAGCAATTTACATTTCTATGCAAACTATTTAAATATGTAAATTCCAATTTACTCTTTAAGGTAAATTACTTTCACATGGCTTAATTTTTAAAGTAATTTACAAATGGTATTCCACTCTTTTAGGTTAATCACTTTTTCTTGTAAAAATAAAATACTTTTACAGGTAAAAAGTGCGCATTTTTGAAATAAACTTTATGTAAGGCTTTTTTTCATGCAATGCTATGTTACTTTTTTAAAAATGATTTAATTTGAAATGTAAATTTATTTAATAATTTAATCTAAGTAATGTAAAGCATTTTTTGCTCAAAGTAACTACGTATTTTGCATCAAATTAAGCAAAATTCCACCTTTCCTAGACCTGAGTTTTCTATTGAAAAATATCGTTTTTATGGGTCGGCATCTCATCAAAAAATATTGTTTTCAGAGAAAAACCAACTTTTTTTCGAAACTTTAATGTTTTTGGAATACATTTAAACATTAGATTGATTTGATTGACCTGATTTCTCTATGAATACTTTTACTTTGTTTTTAAATTAAACATTTCCTTGTGTTTAGATATAATTTAAAAAAAATTTATTTAAAGTATTAGCTGTAAAGTTTTGAGAATTAATCATTATTCGGCATTTGACATGGCATGGTGCGCATATAAAACTATTTTAACCATCTATTAAAACCTTCTGACTATCTTTAAAGTTTAGGTAACCTCGAAATAAGATATAAATTAATGAGATAAAAATTACTTGATAAGAATACAAATTAATAAAAAGATCGCTATTTACTTATATTTAACTTTTATCTTTTTCTTTTTTATACCCTTTTAGTTTTATATCCGAAACCGATAAATTATCGGGTACCCGTTTGGGTATTGAACATTTTTTTTTAACCGAAAACCCGAACTTGTTCGGTTTTTGGGTTTATTACCGTTCGGGTCCAGAAACTTAGTAAAAGATTTTTAAAAACTGCAAAAATCGCCAAAAGTCACTAAACTTTTGCTACGAGTTATTGGTTACGTTAATTTTGACACCTTTGGAAGAGTCAGTGAAACGTTTAATGTAAAATCTAAAAAACGTACTTAACTTAACTTACTTTAGCTGGTTGTTAAGTAATGAAGTATTTGATTTAAGTCTACAGTTAATTAAACAACATTTTTATTAGATTAAATGATGTGAAAATATATGAAGTTTTGGTATCAAAAGTTAACTTTTTAAACACACTAGTTGTCTTATAAGGCAACTAAGCTTAGTCATCACAGAATGACTAAGCTTAGTCATCACAGAAGTAAAACACTGGCAAGTATAGGAGTTTTACCTAAGAACTTTAATCTAACAATGACTACAAATAAACATTTAAGGTTTGTAGATATACTGATTAGGAGACTGTTTTCATGAGCTTCTTAGCAAGAAATAAAGAGGAAGAATTCTAAACTAAGTTTTATAAAATCGTTTTTGAGAAATTCTTTGTCTTCTTCTATGTCCATGATGTTAATTGCCTCTTCAGATAGTTGCTGGCCAAGAATGTTAAACTTGGTTTTAGAGTTCTCTTCGACAATTTAGCGAGGTGAGACTTTGTTCAAGGTGCTTACTAGTTTTTTCACTCAAGTATTTGAAAGACCAGTGTTGAGTTGCACATGAACCAAGTCTGAAGCTTTGAGGCAAGAGAAGGATATTGATAATCTAAGCGACTTTGATGATACCGCAATATTAGAAAAGGAATGTTTGAATTTCAGAGAAAAATTCTTTTTCATCAAATTTATTAAATACATTGAAAGTGAATAAGTTCAAATCTAATTCTATAAACCAATAAATTTTTCACATTTTCCCAGCTTTTTCTTGCCGTAAAAGTATTGTGCAAAAGAAATAGTTTATCGAAAAATATTAATAGTTGTCAAAATCTGTTTTCATTGTTTCAATAATATTTCATTAACATTTTGGATCTAATAATTGCATATTGTACGCTTTAAATTAAAACTTGCAGTTGGCATTGCTTTCTAATTCATTATATGGTGTT
Organism: Hydra viridissima; assembly: GCF_058129835.1. NCBI lineage: Eukaryota > Metazoa > Cnidaria > Hydrozoa > Anthoathecata > Hydridae > Hydra > Hydra viridissima. Next base: position 10,509,905 of record NW_028324312.1, on the reverse strand, counting down.
TCAAAACTTTTAGAATATAAAAGCTAATACCTGGCAAAATTTGTAGCTTCTGGAGAAGTGGAGAAGTTGTCCCGGTTGAGTTTTGAAAAAGTGGGTGAGCTTGATTTCCTTTGATTCTGGCGACTTTGCAAATCAGACACTCACAAATACTAGATGCCCTTGTCAAGACTGTTGGTGAAATTGACATAACTCATAAAAGTCATAAAGCTTTGAAAGAGTTGTTTTTTCGCCATTAGCACACCTCTCTATTGACTTACTAAATGCATCACAGAGTCCTAAGGGACTGTAGAGCCATCAAAGTTCAAGTTGACTTCTAAAATTTTATTTCCTCTTACTTTTTGAAAATCAGTCAAATTAGCAAGTGGCCTTTTTCATGCGCAGAAAACAAACACTTCTCCTGTTGCCCTCATGTGACATTACATGGTCAGGCATTTTAAAGAACAGGTCAACAGTTTTTCAATCTTGCAAATGACATAACTTTTTAAGTGATTTTCGTTTCTGAAATTTTAAATTACGGCTTTTACGCGCAAACTACCAAAAAAAAAACAATTGTGCACTTGAAACCAAAATCTGAGGTGGGCTATCGTAGAATAAATATTTTTTACACTTTCAATGCCATAAACCCTGCAACTAAAAAACTCTTATATGGCTAAGTTTTCTGGTTCCTTTGAATTATTTTTTAAAAATGTCTTCAGCTTTCTCTCCTTCTGCTGCCCCATATGATAAATCTAACACTGCATAGTTTTCCTTTAAACAATGATTTTTAAATGCATTTTTCTTCTGCGGACGCAAAACTTGATTTTAAAAGTTTCATTTTTGTAATGCCCAAGGTATGCACTTTCATGTCTCTAAAGGTTTTCTTTAGGAGAGGACTTCATCTCAAATGTTTTTAATGGAGAGGGGTGATATAACCAGTAATTGTGAACTCACACATGTAAGGTGATAAGTGTAAGGTGTAAAACAGAAATTTATAATGATCAACCTTCATGTAAGTTTCTTTGTCTTTAATAACACAGAAATATTTAGAAATAAAAATGTCATAAAATATCTGCAGCAAACTCTAACATCTTTTCCTGAGGTTCAGTGCAATTTTTAATAACAGCTTTGTCTTTAATAACACAGAAATATTTAGAAATAAAAATGCAGTTTACATAGAAAAAAAAAATCGTAGTATAACATTATCAGAACTTTTTGCAAAAGATTTATAGAAATGTTTCTATTTAATTTTCACAAAAACTAATATTAAAAAGTTTAACAAAAAGAAAACGCGTCTGCTTTCAATATGAAGTAGCAAGATAACAACCATTTAATAAGTGGTTGCTTATTATGATAAACGCCATCATTTTTTTTATCTAGTGAAGATGCGGTACAAATTTTATAATTACTATTTTCAAGGAGTTATCCGACACCTATCCCACTGTCCTATAAATAACAGTAGCAATATTATATATATTAATTTTTGATAGTTCTTATTCCGAATATTAGTAAACAAATGAAGTTTGCCAAAATTTCTCAAATATGTTTTTGTTTTTACCGTTAAAGCGGTTAAATTTGAAATCCAACAACAAAAAAAAAAAAAATCAAAACTACAAAAAAAAAAAAAAAAAATTTTTGTCCCTGTCTGCATTTGTGTGGTTCCCTTGTCGGCTACTGTATCCAAGGATAAAAGTCTTGAATGGATTCATCTTGGTGCAGATCTCTCCTATTTTGCAATATATTTTTTGTAAAAGGAATTAGTGTACCACAGTGACCTTGCCGTCAAATGAGCAATAGTTCCCGGAAAGGAAAGAGCAGTCCATAAGGCAATCACTAGCGGACTCTAAACCTTAAATATCTGAAATAAGAAATAACGATTTCCTACAATTTTTTATTAAATTCAAACATAGAGCCGGTTTCCGAAACCGTAATTGAGTTATTTTGGCCTTAAAATATAAGTAAAACTATTAGAAAATGGTCTTAAAAGAGAAACACACTACTCTTGTTATATTAATCTAAATAACTAAAAATGTATTAAATCTTCAGAAGCTATGAATAATTAAAGTTAATTTAACAAAATATCTTATAAAAAACAATAACAAATTGAAGTTGTGTAATAACAGGGAAGAAATATCGTTGCATTATTATGAAGAGGTTTGTTTTATTGTCAAATTATCCCCACTCCTACCTTTAAAAAAATGATTTTAAGTTAATGTTTAAAGCAAAAAAAAAAAAAGCAGCACTTTGGAGAAAGGATCCAGCGTCACCAGTAAATAGATGTTAATGACTTACCAATGAACACACGGTATCAAGGGTTAATAAAAAAAAAAACATTTATTATATAATCTATTTCACTATATATTATATTAAATTGCACAAACAAAAGGACTAAATAAAACACAAACAAACATGCTTTAAACGCTGAAGTAATGCAAATAGTAAAAAAAAAAATACTTCAGAAATTTTACAAATAAACCCATGTTTCTAATTGAAGTTCCTCATTCTCTGAGCTCTATAACCAACAAGAGATTCAAATGAACTCTTTTGACAGGCTCGGGCTCAAAAACGATGTCTCAGCACTCTGGATTTCAACTTGTTACATGCTTGAAAAAATTCTGTACTTGAAGTCTGTAATTGCTACCACACTGCTCAATCGTCCTTTCAGTGGCATTATGCAGGGCTGGAACCTGCATGAAAGGTAGTAAACATCTTAGCAATATTCGTAGAAGCCACCAAATTACTCAGTGGAAAGGATGCTTGCATCAGTGCATGTATTCCGATATGACAACTGTCATGAAGTCATTTCACGTTCCCTTGGATGACTAAGAAAATTAGGCATGAAAAATGCTTTGAAGAATGCATTTGAAGCACGTTTTTTGGTTTAGAAACCATAGATCATTTTGCAATAGTAACATTTCTTGATCCCAGATTCAAACAGCACTTCTTTAGGTCGCAAGAAGCTTTTCAAGTTGCTAAAAAACAAGTTTTTTCGGAAATTTACAGTTTGTATTTGAGCCAGTTATCAGTTTGTCAGCTGTCATAATTTCATCTTCATGTTGCTCAATTTTTATTTTACTGAATCTTATTATTTACACTTTTGCTTTTATAGCTCGTTTTTAGCTTTGAGTTCCAATTAGGATGTCTTTTTTATTTATTGAGTAAAGGAACATATAATTGTTTTTTTTAGTTTCATTCGAAAGTTTAAAAAGTTTAAAAACAGAACCGTAAACAAATAATTGCAAGATATCAAACTGATTCGAATTGATCCCTCTCTGTGAAGATCCGAATCAATCTATTACTTAATTTTTAGGTCCATTCCCATCATTAATATTAATATGGTGAAATATTTTAAAAAAGAAAAAAAAAAAAAAAAGGACTTAGCTGCAAAAACGTTCGAATGCAATTCGAATTTGGTTTTTCAACTTACTTTGTTTTAAAATAAAATTCCTGTTCAAAATTCATTTTTTGTGACAAAAATTTTTAATTTGAACAGAAAGAACGATTTATACCAGGCTCCATATATGTTAAAAATTTAGGCTTTTTGACGATATTTTTTCATATTTTTGCCGCACCTTTAAAACTTCATTAATATTATAAAAGAAAAAAACTTTTAAACCATTAAAAAGCAAATTCAAAGAACTTTTTACTGAACTTTAAATTTCACTGTGAGGGAAAATATTAAATGAAAATCCGTGTAAATTGTTCTGACCCAGTTCTCTTGGATCATACTTTGACCAAAAACTTTTTTACTTTGGACGTAAATTTCTCAAGAATGATCCTCAATTTCTGATACTATAACATATCCAGTTTGAATGTGTTGGGTTTTGAAACTCTTGAATAGAAACCAAACGAAAAAAATTTTTTTTCAAACTTTGTCAACCCTGCGTACCACTGTAAAAAGATAGCCTGTCCCTCTCGCGTCTACAGCTAAATCCACAACTGTTCTCCGCCCATCATTGAATGACGTGGAAAGACGTGGAATGACATGGAATAACATGGAATGACATGGAATGACATGGAATGACATGGAATGACATGGAATGACATGGAATGACATGGAATGACATGGAATGACATGGAATGACATGGAATGACATGGAATGACATGGAATGACATGGAATGACATGGAATGACATGGAATGACATGGAATGACATGGAATGACATGGAATGACATGGAATGACATGGAATGACATGGAATGACATGGAATGACATGGAATGACATGGAATGACATGGAATGACATGGAATGACATGGAATGACATGGAATGACATGGAATGACATGGAATGACATGGAATGACATGGAATGACATGGAATGACATGGAATGACATGGAATGACATGGAATGACATGGAATGACATGGAATGACATGGAATGACATGGAATGACATGGAATGACATGGAATGACATGGAATGACATGGAATGACATGGAATGACATGGAATGACATGGAATGACATGGAATGACATGGAATGACATGGAATGACATGGAATGACATGGAATGACATGGAATGACATGGAATGACATGGAATGACATGGAATGACATGGAATGACATGGAATGACATGGAATGACATGGAATGACATGGAATGACATGGAATGACATGGAATGACATGGAATGACATGGAATGACATGGAATGACATGGAATGACATGGAATGACATGGAATGACATGGAAAGACATGAAAGACGTGGTATTCTAAGAGTTTTACTTTAACAGGTAATAGATTTTAGTAGATAAATTTACCTTTACTACATTTTACTTTTTTCTAATATTTTCATAAGCAGGTTCTTTTTCCCGGAAGCAACAAGGTTTGGTTTCCCTTCAAACTATGCTGACCTTGATATGCTGCATTTATCATTTCAATAATATGTAAGTAGCACGCAATAAATTTTGAAAAAAAAAGGATTTTTTGTTCTTCATTTGTCTACTAATTCAACCAGGAGAGTAATTCTAGAATATTGATAAAGTTGATAAGAGATCTAAGATTATTGGGGAGTTAATTATATTACCAAACTCTTCAACATTAACTGTAATAGTCCCAAATTTAATATATTTATTAAAGGGCATAGGGTCCCAAATATGTAGGTATAGTTTCCACGTAAATGATCAGTATAGGCGTGGATGCATAGAAAAAGCAGCTTGCTTTTAGCGTTTTTAATTAGCTAAAGTGTCCGATATATAAAAAAAATATTAAATTATATACAACACTTGCAGCATTTTGCGGATATTGTTAAAATATACATCCAATTTATGAAAACACAAAAAGAATAATAATTGTCTGTTTTGGCGATTATTTTGACTTTTTTTTTAACTTTCTCTTTTTTAATGACTTCTGCAATTAGATTTTTTTACATTTAAATTCTCATTTTCAAATTCTTTCAGCAATTTCGTTGAGACTCCTTCTTCATAACTGTCTTTAGTTTTTCCATCTGTTTTTGCGTTAATGGTTTTTCTATGAATATTTTTAAATAAACCAATTTCTTATTTCAATTACTTAAAAAAACAAACCAAGTTTGCATTGAAAACCAATCCAATACTACAAATAAGAAATTGTTATTAGCAGCATTTTGATGGTGATTTCCAAGCTTAGTAAAAATTTCCAGGTTGACAACTAGCCAACATCGTCTCTCCAACAAAGTAGGCTAGATTGTGCTCACGATATAATCAGCTAAAACATGGAGCTTGTAACCGGGATCCTTTAAAAAGCAAATTAATGGAGTGGTTTTAATCTTTTTAAATTTTTGATTTTATATTTAAGATCAAAATTTCATAAAATCCGAAAAGTACTGCTGTAGCAAGCAATCCTTTCTTATATCGCCAATATTCAAGTTATATTAAAACGTTTTTAAATGGAAATTATTATGAAAATTATTTAATAAAATAAGGTAATGGTAACTCAACCTGTTTGGTGAAGGAGGAAACTATTAATGTTGCAAGTAAAATTTTTAAGGTTGCAAGGGTAACAAAAGTTGCAGGCAAACACGCAACCAATTTGAAATATCATTATGATAAAGATTATGAAGATTTAAAATAGTACTTTGATAAAGATGACAAAGATTCAAAGTATCTCTGTTGTAAAGTTGACAAAAATTTAAAATTTGGTTCTTTGGAACTTTGGTTCTCACTTCATAAATACTACTTCCACACTGCAAAAAATCTTTAAACAGGAATTTCAAAGGAATGCAAAATTTTCAGAGTTTTCCTTTAAAAGATTATTGAACTCTTGTACGCATCAAAATAATAGAGAATCGTTTAATACTATGAGAAAAGCTCCCTCACACACCAATCCAAAAATGGTCCCAACCTAAATTTTGAGGACCAAAAAAACGACCGATGTGGCATTAATCTGCAAGGTCTCAGATATCACCAGATACAAAAATTAAAATCTAATCTCTATAGGCAAAGGAGAAAAACACAGTTAAAGTTATATAGCATTTTGCGCTACTGATCGCATTTGGAGCACCGTTGTAAATCTATTTTATTGGTTTTTATCACTTTTGGGGTTTTAAAAATATGAAAACATTTTAAAAATTATCAAAAGCTCTTTACATATATGTGTTGGCTATAACGTACAGGGATCTAAAGTATGGGGTTAGGCAACTAAAGCCTATTTAAAAATAGACAACGGATGCTTTACTTTTTTATTCTAACCTTATTATTGACTATGGAAGTTTCAAATTTTAGCAGATGAAACCTTGTATCTTTCAGGCAAAATAATAGAAGCAAGATAACTTTTATCTGTGCTTTTAAAGATATAGTTCTTAAAGTAGGAATCTCGCCTTTGAAAAAACGGCCAAAATATAGGAGATTGTTGTGGTTTTTATGCTTTTTAAAGATTCAAAGTTACACCAAATAACTAATTTAGTAACAATATCATATGACTAGTGGGTATGGGATTCTATGGCTGTAAGACTTCACAATACATTTTGTGTGTGTATTAATATTAGTATCAAGTTTTTTTATATAAATCAAATATGTGTAACTTTGCTGTGCTTTTATCTTTATATTGAAGTATCTCCTAAAATCTTTTAGTGCTTGGACCAAGTTTGTTCTACTATTTTAAAATGTGAAAACGAATGTTTCTTGTTTTCCGGGAAAAGCCATAACATCAAAGTAACTACATTCAAGCAGTCAACAGTCTAAACAACTAAAAAGATTTTTTAACAACACAACCTTATACTGAAGTTATTTTTCAAAGATCAGTTTTCTTACCACTGAAATACCATATAAAAGAAATACTCATTAAGGTTGTCGGCAATCTGTATGCTTCTTTTGTTTATTAAAATGTAACAGACATATCACTGATTTCATCAACAGAAGAATACTAGGTATTTTTTCAGGAAACTCCATTGATTTTAAGGATGATGGAGTTTTATCGGACATATGCAATTCCTGCAGAGCAATTGCACAAAAGCAAGTTCCCAAGCTACTTGAATATAACAAATTGATTATTTGACCACATACCAGGGGATTTGATTCTTAGTTGTTTAATTTGCTAGTTTGGCCAACTAAAAGTACATTTTACAAAGCTCACTTTTTCAACCGATCAAGCTTTAAATGAATAATCAAGAAGCCTTAATGAACTATTCTCAAACTGTCTCAGTGAAGTCAAAAGAGGAATAACATTTGATTATTCACTAGCCACCAAGTTTGAAAACTTAAAGAAAATAATAGCTACTGATTCCGGAACTGCTGAAAAAAATTCTTCCTCTGTAATAACTCAAAAGGTATCCTCCCCACAGGGCACAATTAGGTTGAGCAGAGAAAGTGGTAAAGCTTTAACTATCAATACAGGTCCCTTCAGAGTGCATATCAAGAACTTCTCTAACAACTTCGGATATGGTTCAAGTTCAAATCAATACTGGTCTTTCAAATAAAAAAACGCAAGAACTGGCTGTGACATTAACCAAGATTACAAATTCAAAAACTGTTGAAACAAAAATTAGGGAAAATTTTACAAAGAACAGGGAACTCCAAGAAACTTCAATTCCATTAGGATGCAATGTAAAGCATTCATTAAGAAAGAGAACGGAAAAATGTGCGCAAAGGAATATCATAATGTTGTTCATGCAGTGTTTAACCAGTGTTTTAGTATTCTTTCCTTGATGAAATCAGTAATATGTATGCTACATTTTGAAAAACAAAAGAAGCATACAGATTGCCGATAACCTTGATGAGGTTTTCTTTTATATGGTATTTCAGTGGTAAGAAAAGTGATCTTTGAAAAATAACTTCAATACAAGGTTGTGTTGTTGAAAAATCTTTTTAGTTGTTTAGACTGTTGACTGCTTAAATGTAATTACTTTGATGTTATGGCTTTTCCCAGAAAACAAGAAACTTTTGTTTTCACATTTTTAAATGCTAGACTAAACTTAGTCCAAGCAATAAAAGATTTTATGAGAAACTTCAATATAAAGATAAAAGCACAGCAAGGTTATACATATTTGGTTTATATAAAAAAACATGATACTAATATTAATTTTGAAGTTAATTTACAAATTCCCAAACAAATTTGAACTTAGAATTCTAAAGTAATTTTTGCAATACGTAAAAAAGTTGTTGGTATATCCAATTTAGGTATTTGCGTTTTATTAGTAAATCACTATTTACAATGGCCTGTATTTTTTGTAACACCCTTAACACGAAATATATTGAATTGAATTGAATTGAATATCAATCATTTAAAACAAAAACAATAAAGCAAATCTGTGGGTTTAAGAACTATAACATAAAGACGTTTTTATGTGTTTAAAATTCAAAACAACTATAAAAAAGCCTCAAACCATGTGTTTTCTCCCCCGTTTTTTATACAAGCCTAGACAAATAAAGCACCCTTTTTGTAAACAAAATACACACAAATGTAAAGTCTTCCAACCATAGAATCCCATATCCACTAGTCATATGATATTGTTACTAAATTAGTTATTTGGTGTAACTTTGAATCTTTAAAAAGCATAAAAACCACAAAAATCTCCTATATTTTGGCCGTTTTTTCATAGGCAAGATTCCTACTTTAGGAACTATATCTTTAAAAGCACAGATAAAAGTTATCTTGCTTCTATTATTTTGCCTGAAAGATAAAAGGCTTCATTTTGTTAAAATTTGAAACTTCCATAGTCAATAATAAGGTTAGAATAAAAACGTAAAGCATCCGTTAGTTCTTTTTAAATAGACTTTAATTGCCATACCCAATACTTTAGGTCCCTGTTCATAAACCACAAGTGTTGAATAGCCGGTTTTTTCTCAAGTTATAGCCAGCACATATGTGTAAAGAGTTTTTGATCATTTTTAAAATGTTTTCATATTTTTAAAACCCCAAAAGTGATAAAAACCAATAAAATAGATTTACAACGGTGCTCCAAATGCGATCAGCAGCGCAAAATGCTATATAACTTTAACTGCGTTTTTCTCCTTTGGCTATAGAGATTAGATTTTAATTTTTGTATCTGGTGATATCTGAGACCTTGCAGATTAATGCCCCATCGGTCCGATTTTGGATAGGTGTCTCTCAATGGAACAATTGTCAGAGCGCATAATAAGCTGAAATTTATTTTACAGAATTTTAAAAGTTTAGCAAAAAAGATAATGGTAATAAAAAAAAAAGAAGATCTTGGATGCTAGTGCCTACCTTTGTGTATGTAAGCATCATATGGACATTATAGGCAACTAACTAAACGAATACACTAACTGAAGATAGAAAAGTGATGAAACTGCAATACGTTTTAAACTGCAAAGATTTTTCATCAATAAAGTCATTGGAGGATTTTTTTACTCTATAAATGACCATCATCATTTTTTATTTTTCTTGCAGCTATTTGTCATTAGGCTGTTGACCTCTGAAATATTCTTTAGATAAAAATGCTAAAAGCACGAGGCATCATCATTGTACATAAGTGATAAACGATATCATAGCTGTTACTAAAGCAGCCACTCGCTTTTTCTTAGTTTATTATTGTTATTCCTTAGCTTGAAAATATTGCTGTATTGTAGGGCATATAACCGGTTTTTTGAAACCGGCTTTAAACGTTTTTTTTTACTTCAGAAAAAAAAACGTCATTGGTTTGTTGTTAGCGGTTTTGCGGTTTTTTTAAATTAATATAATGAAAAACTTAAATATGCTTCTGCTGCATTTTTATTGAAACAAATAATTAATTGTATATTTTAAATGGATTTTGGCAATCCTTTGGTTTCCGTTTATTTTATATTTGCGGTGCTGCATCATGAAATTGAAGTATGATTTGAAGTCTAAAACATTTTTCCGAACTGGTTTAAAAATGGTCTTCACGGAAGAAATAAAGATTACCTCGTTTGGAAGCACTTTTTACACTGCAAAGAATTGGAGCAGGCCAAGTGCAAGAAATGTGACAAAGAGATGAAGAGCAAAGGAGGATCTACTTGTGAAATAAGAGCTCATTTGAAGACAAAGCATCACATTGACTTGCCTACGATTAAAATCTCGACGAAAAAAACGAAAAAACTCTCTAAAATTTAAAATTTCTTCAACGCAGAAAAAAATTTCCTTTCAGTGGCTATCCTAGAGCTAGAAGCTTGGGATGGAATTCCAGTTTGAGTCCTGTCAAAAAGTCAGAGATACAAGGTTCCAGCTGATGCAAATGCAGTTTGAGCCATTTTAATGAAGCAAGGAGTAGAAATCAAAACTATCCTCAAGAAACAATTTCAGGATCTAAGAAATTTGAATCATCTTTTTAGCTTAACTCTAGATGGATACATTTGTATGCGAAATGTACGTTATATGAATATCAACGTTCATGTTGAGGATCGTCATTGGAATCTTATCTTGGTGAGAACCTTTGGATTTATGCCAGCCGAAAAAGCAGTAGCTGTCGTGAAGGAAAAGCTTGATTAGTTTGGAATTGATGTTGATTCAGATGTTGTGGCTGCAACCACTGATGGAGCTTCAGTGATGATGGCAAATCCATTCTTCTAATTCACCAACTATGCCATACACATGGCATACGTTTGGCCATTTTTGAAGTCCTATATAAGGTTTCTAACCATTTGGAACTAATAGCAAATGACTTAATAATTGATGGTGAGACTATATCCGATGGTGAACTAAGTGATAATGATGATAATTATCATAATATTGGGACTTAACTGGTAAATATAAATTTCAGGGGGCAATTAAACATAACACAGTCCTTTTTATCCTAACCCTAACTAAAGTATTCAGGTAAACAATGAAGATGCCATACTTCCTGAGGTTCGACGAAACATTCCAAATCTTATTTCCAAAGTGAGGAGCTGTGTTCGACTGTTTCGTAAAAGTCCAGTTAAAAATGATGATGTACTACAGAAACACTTAAAAGCTATATTTATAAGAGAATATATGCTAATTCTTGATTCCAAAAAAAGAATGGAACAATTAAGTAGACATGATAAAACGCTTTGCTAAACTTAAAAAGTCAATCAAAAAAACTTTGATTTAAATATCAAGTGATATTCACTTCTCTGATTAAGAATTCACTGAGTTAGCTAGAATTACTTGCTGGCCTGGAACCTATGAAAATTAGAACTGATGGCCTTTGCAGACGAGATGCAACCTTGATAAGTGCAGGTGATGAAACAAAATTCATTTATAAGCATTTGAATAAGCAAAGATCTTCTATCAGCAAAGAGCTTATAGCATCATTTATTAAGCCTATGAAATAGAGAAGAAACTTGGAAGTTATGACTTTATTGTTATATTTAATTAATCCTGATGATTGAAAACTAAAGTCCTGATGTATTTGGAATTCCACAAGTAAATCGGGCGTATCTGGCCGAAATAGGTGCTTATATTTTTTGCTGATTGTTTGAAAAAAATTGCAATTCTAAAGAGAACAATCAAGATTTACCCGATAATGGAATTTAAATATGTTATTTAATGCTTTTAAAGGTTAATGTGTCACCAGCGTAAAAGCAGAACGTTCATTTTAAGCAAGTGGTTTGTTTGTGATTAAACTTAGGACAAGCTTAAATGATGATACACTTGATATATTTTGTATGATGAGAGCATATTATTAGTTAAAAATAGGCAAAAAATATCAGTTTCTTTGGTTATTATAGTATTGAGATTATCAATGTTAGATAAATATAAATAAAGCCTTTTTTGCTTGCGTTTTAACCTTAAAAATCAAATAGTAAAAAACCGGTTTTTACCAGGATTTTTTCTCTAAAACCGCGGCTTTTTGGTAACCGGTTTTTTTGAAAGATAAACTAATTAATATCCCGTACTGCATTCCTTGCTTTAACGGGTAATTCCATGTCAAAACAACAAGGCGAGATAACCCACCATCTCAGAAATACTTAATTTTCGGCACAAACGCAGTTAATACCGTCGTTAAAAATAATCAAAAATAATTTGGAGCCAATTTCATTACTTTGAGAGTTATGGGTCTTTGAAGTTTGAGATTTTTTACATTTTTTTATTCTCCGCGCTCTTAGCAACGTCTATAGCAACACTTAAATGTTAAAGTATGCACAGTTACATTAACCATACGTTTACAAAATTTAATAGATATAGAAACTTTTGAAGAAAGAAATCAAAAGTCATTACCTAAAGTTATTAGATCTTATATTTGAATAAAAACTTTAAGATGAAAACCGGGTTTTTAACAATAATTTTTCAGTAAACATGTCTAGTTTAAGATTAATTGCAGAAAAGGTATGGATCTATTCATTCTAAATCTTTACAATAATGGTTTATATATAAATACCTGTAAGAGGCAAAAATTATTTCACTGTTTTTTAATGCACAACTATTTTTTTATTGTTTTATTTTTGCAATTTTATTTTTGCAATTTTATTTTTGCATTTTTATTTACCGTTTTGGTTATAACCTCCATATAGAGATTATAACTAAAACAAATTCTCACAATAAAATTATAATTTCTCACATAAGTATTATTATATATAATATTCAAATATTAGAACCATTTGCTCCATTTAGTTAATTAAACAAGAAACCAGAAATTCATTTTTATTTTGAAAATAAATAAGTGTAATAGCTATAATTACACTTATTTATTTTAAAATAAAGTTTTGATTATAATACTCATCTTAAAAATTATTATTTATTTAATGTTGGTTTTAGAAAAATAAAATATTGAAATTAAATATTTTTATAATGGCTGGAGCATCACAATGCTCCATTGGATTTATTTTAAAATCAAATTGTCACAAGTTAACATTTACAAACCACATTGGAGTAAAATTTTTTAAAGATTTAGCTCCAGATGAGCAAAATTTAGTTGCGCTGAGGTCTGGTGTTTCTCATGTTTTGATTATTAACATATGTTTTCATCATCAAAAGTTCTATCTTGAGAAGTTCCCTGTGTTTCAGAATAAATGCTGTGATCCACTGTTAGTTCACAAAAGACCGTGCAAAGGTTAGTGAAGCTTGTCATAAAGTTTTTTATAAGTGTTACTTTGTCATAATTTTAAGATCTTTATGTTTGTTAATACTAGGCACATTTTATTTTATTACGTTATATTTTTTAATTTAGCATCTCTCAGAGAAGTCACGTTAAGAACTATAGCTTTAAACAACAGGTTCAATATTGTACCTGGTCATAAAATGTGTACAAATTGCTTAGTCCAATTAAAAGCTTCCACTGAAATTAATACTGATAACATTGATATTTCTGATGATTACGCAAATGAAAGTGTAAATAAAGAAAATGTATTTAACGTTCAACAAGAAGCTGATATAAATAAAAATAGACAAGAACTTTCGGATTGTCTCAGTATAATTGGCGTGTCACCAGTCAAGCTTCATGGAAAGCCATTTGCGAATCGTATGAGTATTGGGAAAAAAAAAGTTAAAACTATTACAACAGTTTTCAAAGAAAAGTTATCAAGTTCTTTAAAAATTCCATTGACAGAAGTTGAAGTTTTTGATAATGAATATATTCTTGATTTAAAAAAAAAAGTTGTTCAGTTCGAAAAAATGTTAGTTTTGATGAAAGATAAACTTGAAAAATGCTGTTCATTTAGGGACAAAATTCAAATATTGACTTTGTGCCCACAAGAATGGTCAATCGAAGCAGCTAGTGAGTATTTTGGTGTTTCAAAATATCTAATTATAAAATCTAGATCTTTAGCAAAGAAGGAAGGAGTTCTTACAGTTCCACAATCTAAGCGAGGTAAAATGCTCCCTGATCAAATAAATACTTTAGTAAAAAACTTTTATGAAGATGATGAAAACTCTCGCCAGATGCCTGGTCAAAAGGATTTTGCAAGTGTTTGTTGGAAAGTCCATATGCAAAAGCGACTACTTTTATCAAGCTTAAAAGAGTTATTTGCTTCATTTAAAATTCGATATCCACATGTAAAGTTAGGTTTTTCCAAGTTTTGTGTTTTAAGACCTAAATGGTGTGTTTTGCCAAACTCATCAGGAACCCATTCTGTGTGCGTTTGTATCTACCATCAAAACATGAAGTTAATTCTCCTACCCATTAAAATTGATTACCATGAATTTATTTATTGTTTGTGATATGCAAAACAAAGAATGCTTGTTACATCGATGTACACAATGTCCAAAAAATACATCTAAATTAGAAGAAAAGCTATTCGAACTAATAAGACAGTTTGAGGAAGAAGATACTATCGAATTTAACCAATGGGTTACTACTGATAGATCAGATTTAGTTATACAGCTTGCAAGCATACCAGATTATGTAAATATGGTGATGGAAAAACTAGTGAAGCTAACAGCGCATTCATATATTTCTAAATGCCAATCTAAATATTTAAAAAATCTTAAAGAAGAACTGCCATCAAATAGTGCAATAATTCTGGGAGATTTTGCAGAAAACTATAGTTTTGTTGTGCAGGATGAAGTACAAGGTTTTCATTGGAATTATCTTCCGTGCACGCTTCATCCAGTAGTTGTGCACTATAAAGAAAATCAAGTGTTGCATTCCACTTCATATTGGATTATATCAGATGATAAAAATCATGATGTACCAATGGTTTACGAGGTACAAAAATCAATTATCAATAATCTAAAGCAAAAGATACCCTGCATTGTAAATGTGATCTACTTTTCTGATGGCTGTTCATCTCAATATAAAAACTGCAAAAATATTTTTAATCTATGTCAGCATAAATCAGACTTTGGAATAGATGCAAAATAGGTTTTCTTTGCAACCAGCCATGGTAAGCAACCTTGTGATGGTATAGGAGGAACAGTTAAACGGCTTGTTGATAATGCTAGTTTTCAGAGAGTTTCTACAAATCAATCATTAAACTCGCGTGATATGTTTACATATTGCACTAACAACATCAAAGGTATAAACTTTATTTATATTTCAAGTGAAAGTTTGATAGAAACTAGATTATTACAATCTGAACGATTTAAAAATGTAAAAACAATACCAGGAACAAGAGACTTTCATGAATTTATTCCTGTATGTCAAAATGAAGATAAGATGAAATACTGCAGTGATGACACTATCCCTACCTTGACTTACAAGTTTAAAAATTGTGAGATGCAAAGTGATGTGCAAAGTTGATGTGGGATTTTAATTTATGCACCAACATGGCCCTTGAATCTTAAAAAACATTTGGTTGCTTCCTTTTATAAATTATTTCTTAGAATTGACAGTTTGTGTATGTCTATGATATGTATATGACAATATTTTTGCATTTGTTAAAAAATATCTCCTAACTTTGTTTTGTTTTACAGTCCAAAGAAAAACAAAGGAATATGTGAAGAAGTTCACTAATTTGTATAAAAATTTGTCAATTCATAAAAACATGCAATTCAAAGAATTAATGTGTTTTGATATTTAAAATTGAGTTTATTTATGGACATGGATACTATTTATGGACATGGATAGGTCATTAATATTGCATTTTTATACCTAAGTGAAAGTACCTCTTATTTTTGACTAGCTCTGAGTGAAAATACCTGTTTTTAATATTTAAATATTTTTAATTGAGTTTATTAAATATGCATATTGTAGTTTTACACAAAAATAAGAACTCTTACTTTCTGGTTGTGCTTAAGCATAAATACCTATCAATTTTCTGTCTCAATCTCAATATTCTTTCAATCAAAAATAAAAATTAAATTTTTTAGATTTGTAAGTCAAAAAACAACTCAGTTTTTTGTTGTTTTTTTTATCTATTTATATATACTTTAAGAATATGAAGTTTGGAAATATATAGATAATAACCTTTTCTGTAATTCCTCTTATAGTAAGACTGTTTACTTTTAAATTTTATTAAAAACGCCAATTTTCTCTTTTTGATTTATTAATAAATAAAAAAAAGTATTATTTCTTAGTATAATTTTATGGTTTAGCATCTAATAATATGTGGAAAATTTCAAATTATGAAATAATATAGATAAGGTAACAACGTATGTATTGACATTTACTTGTTACTAAGGACGTTGCTTGAGGAGAGCATGATAAGTAAAAATGTTGCAAAGTTTTGAATTTTAAACGAGTATAACTTCTAAAATATTCCGATTTGTTTAAAACAACTTTGTGGAATTCTTTTTAGCCTAGTTAAGTATCTTTGTTACAAAAATTAAGTCATGAGATAGTGGGTTATTTTTTTGAAATTTTGTTGTTGTTTTGACACAGAATTACCCTAACATGATTTTTTTAAGTATTTTAAAAATGTTTTTACAAATGTTTTTAAGGTTGCTGACAAAAACTTGTTCACCAACTTTTTTTAAGTTCTTTTTTGCTAACAATGAAAAGGAAGTCTAAAAAACATTGGTAAACAAGTTTGCATGAAAATTAAAAAATAGTTTTCACGCTGATTACAAATGATTAAAGTCCTGCATTATCTCTAACATAACTAAACGAATGTAACGGTACGTAATCATTAAAATTACGTTAATTGTAATCGTATCGAAACGTAATTAAATTTTAGTTTTGTTAATTTTGTCCGCGAACGTAACTAAACGTAATTGACGTAACTAACAAAACTAAGAGAGGAGAGGTTGAGTGATTTTTCTACAAACAAATATTCACAGATATAAAGATAAATTTTTCAATAAACAAATATTCACAGATATAAATGTTAAACTTTGTTTACTTCAGAGATAAAAATGTGCTGTGATTTAAACTTTTAATTTGCAAATTTATCACTCCTTCAAAATGAACAAAGGACCGAAAAACAAGAGAAATGTGGTCCTCTGGGACCACTTTGAAATATACAGTGCTGACAGTGACGGTATTCCAAGAGTGAAATCTAAGCACTGCCCAAATGCAATTTGCAGAAAAAAAAAAGGTTTTACAGCTGCCATGATGACTCATCTACGAACTCAGCATCACAGCAAGTTTACAGAAATGATAAAACAACAGACTCAACGAAAAATGGAAGAACTAAACGACGAAGCTGATTTATGTGAAACCACTAAAGAAGCTGAAAATTTAGAAGCAGAAAATTCAACGTCAAAAAATTCTACAACCTCTTTACAAAGTGAAGGATTTCTTCCACCTGATCCAAAAAAGCCAAAATTTCCCAAAAGCCTTAATAAGTTTCATCCTGTCCCATGCCACTCAAGCATGAATTTTTTTCGCTCTAAGTATTCCTTGTTTGACCAGAGACAACTAGAGTTTGACTTGGACCTAATGAAGCTGTAGGTAGAATGTGATCTTCCATTCACATTTGTTCAGTCTAAGGGTTTCCAATCCTTTTGTTCAAAGTATCTTCCACGTCATCAACTGAAATCAGCATTAACCTTTTCAAGACAGAAACTCCCACTACTCTATGAAGAAGTGAAGAAGCATCTTTCATCTCAACTTGCTAACATTTTACCAACAACTTCTGGAGTATCCTTTACAACAGACTTGTGGACATCTAGAAATAATGAAGCCTACATCAGCATTTCACTTCATTTCATTGATGAGAATTTTGAGCTCCAGAGGATCATTTTAGCTTGTAAGCGATTTCCATCTCCTCATACTGGACAAGCTATTGGTAAAAAGCTCGATGATTCAATCACTGAACTTGCACTTTCACAAGACTGCTTGCGTGTAGTGGTACATGACTGCGCTGCCAACATGAAATCAGGATCATCAAAAGCAGATCAAATCAACGAATCATTACTTTGCATTGACCACATGTTAAATCTTGTATTATCTAAACCAGTCGATTCACTCAAAACTACCAAAGAACTCATCAAATGTGCAATCAATCTGTCATCTTTTGTTCATCAGTCTACAAAAACAAATGAGGTAATCTCCAAAGCAATTAAGCAGCTTGATGTTACTTACCGAAAAATAATTCCACCAGTTGTCACTAGATGGAACTCTAATTGTCTCATGTTGGATTCAATCCTGCAGTTGAAAACACCACTTCTCCATCTCAAGAATTCTAAGGCTGATTTTTCAGAATAAATTCCGAATGAACAGGAATTTGAGCTAATGGCTGATGTTTAACTTTTGTTAAACATGTTCCTTGAAGCATCTAAAAAGTTTGAGTCAGACAAAGTTCTTACCATTCACGAAGTTCTTGTACAAATTTTCATTATTCGAGAGAGGCTAATTAAGATAAAGACAGAAAAAGAATTAAAAGGTCGAAAATTTTTGTCAGAAGCCTGCAAACTTGCTACTGCTTTGCTTGAACAGCTAGAAAAGAAAATTCCTTCTGGTGGAACAGATAACAAACTATATTGCTTGGCTCATCTTTTGGATCCCGACTACAAAGGAGCAATTTTTAAAAAGTTGAAGACTTTTGATCAAACAGTGAAAAATACAACTGAATTATTCTCCGAGGAAACAAATATCAGTACAGATAAAGCAAAAGAACTTCCACCAAATTTTGATGAAACGAATGAAGCCCAGCAGCTTGTTTTTTAGATCTCTTCTGATATCCACAACGCAACTAAAAAATGCAGTGATGTGTCACAGGAGATTGAAAAATTCTTGGCTATGCCATTGACAGATGCTTGTGAGAAAGAACCTTTGAAATGGTGGAAAAAAAAAGGAATACATTTTCCTCATCTTAGCAAGCTTGTGCGTAAAATCTACCACATCCCTGCTACATCTACAACTTCAGAACGTGTTTTTTCAGTCTCTGGAAGAATTATCAGTGACAGAAAATCTAACCTCGATTCAGAAAATGTTCACATGATTGTGTTCATTAGAGCAAATTTGGACAAATTGAAACAGATCAAAGTTCTTGAGGCTGAAGAAGAGCAAAGCTTAAGAATGGCTGCAGAATAGTGACCTTAAAATATGTCAATTTTAAGCATTTTTTTCACATTGTATATTTTTTCTAAACTTTTGGTATTTTTCTAGTATTTTCAAAATCTTTCAAAAAATAAGTCTTAAAATATGGCATTGATGTAGCCTATAGTTATCAGGAATACTGACAATGAGTCACCTACGCTAGTAAAGACTTTATTTTGGGTCAAATTTAATATCTCATTTTTTTGGAATTTCACACAGACCCTTAATGCTAGAGTTGACCTAAATACATTGTTACATAACTCAACAGTTCAGTTTGGCACCCTATCATTTTTTTGACAATAGTTTTGTCAACAGAATCATTTTGTTTATAAACAGATAAAGGATTTATTTTGTTGACATTC
Organism: Hydra viridissima; assembly: GCF_058129835.1. Lineage (NCBI taxonomy): Eukaryota > Metazoa > Cnidaria > Hydrozoa > Anthoathecata > Hydridae > Hydra > Hydra viridissima. The sequence continues at coordinate 10,490,351 of NW_028324312.1, read as the reverse complement.
TTTTACTTAAAGTAACTTAACCTAACCTTAAGAGTTGCCAGTGGAGTTCAGTGAATTTTTAGATTAAATTTGGTCTGGTTAGGTTAGTAAAAGATTGTAGACATATTGCCTTTTTATTTGTTGATGAAATGATGTGTTACGTTATATGATATGTCAACTAAATAATAGTTTTATATCTTTATGTTGACAAAGTAATAGTTTAATTTTTATGTCAAAGAAAGTATAGTTTTACTTTTATGTTGACTTAACCATAGTTCCGTTTATTGTTGACAAAACGAATGTTGATAAAACGAAAGGAAGTCTTCAATTTCATTACAACGTGTCAGAATCACAAGTAGGATATTTCATGTTTTACTAATTTTTGGTTATCAAAGTATTCCTTCAGTGTTTTTGTGTAATAAAAAATTAATAGTTAAATTTCCAATGTGTGCCTTCTTTTGTAATAAATAATGCAAAATATTTCTTTTAAGCAAGTTTCATTTTGTTTAGTTTTAATAGATTATATTTGGGAACTTATTATGTTACATTTTTGGATAAAATATGTTTGGGCATAAAATTTTTATCTGCTTGCATTACTAAAATAATAATGCCAAAATAATTATATTGATGATGAATTGTAAGGTTTATTTACTTGGTATTGCAATACTGCAAGACGAACTGAGTTTTGTTATTTATATTAGTTATGTTTAATTAGATTCTATAATGAAATTAACAAAATAAATACTTAATTTCATTACAGTCAAAAGAAGAGATTAATGTAATTTCATTACCATTATTTTTATAGCACTGGGGATGATACAAATCCTTATCCAAATATTATTTCAATCATTACTTAATTAACAGAATTGAGCAACCATAATGCAGTATTTTATGTAATAACCTTATATTTTAATAAATTCTTTACAATTCCGTTAATTTTGTTTAATTACGTACGAAACGTAACTTGTAAAATTCCGTTTAATTTTTTATCAAAATAAACGTAAGGCTGAGTTCATTTTGTTCGTCAATTATGTTAATTACGTTTACCGTAATTGACGTAATCAGACGTAATTGAACGAACGTAATGCAGGACTTTATCACTTATGCTGTGTAAACTATAAGTGTTGTTCAAGTAATTTTCAAAAATAATAATCATCTGTTATCAATAGTTTTTATTAGCAACATAAAATAGTATATGGTACAAGTTTAAAATTTTTTAAGTGTTATTAGTACGTAAATTAGCAAATGTTTTTGAATGGTAAATCTTGTGGAAAACTGTATTGCCCCCTGTTGCTGAGGTTTGGCTGGCACAATATAAACACTACATCGCCTTTATCGATGACAGAGATGTCATCTTTCTCTGGAAACGTGAAAAATTCCTGGCCAGATCTTCTCAAAAAATTTATGACAAACTCATTTCTATCTAGAACTAAGGCTTGAATTAACCCAACATAGCATTTGACAATTTTTTTGGAAGTTTGAAACTTCACAACTACAAAGTCATTCATTTTAATAGACAAGCTCTCCTCCTCACTATCGCCGTAAACACTGTGATAACTTAGTCTTGTCTTTTTATTTTTACATTTACTTGGGCCTTGGTTTTCTTGTGCCAAACCTTTGGATATTGTTCCTTCAGGAAGTGCTTTCTTTCTTTTCAAGGATCGTTGACCTGGTAAATATGTTAAGGAATTTCTTAAAACAGAAGCAAATATAATTATTTAAAAAAAAAATTACAAAATTAAATAACAGTTAAATAAGGTTTTTGATGCACAACTTATTTCAATATTTTATGAAAATACAAGGCTCGCTGAAAAACTAAATATTAATGTTCAAACATTCTTGATGGCTAAGTACCTAGAACATTTAAGCAATGCAAAAGTTTGCAATATTCAATATGAGCCAATTTAAAATTATACATTAAAAGGATATGAGGATGAAGATCTGTCAAAGATTCAGTAGGAATTAGTACTTCTCCAATACTATAGTGATTGCATCTTGTACCATTGTCACATTCAGTGCATGTCAGCCTTCTCATATACAACGTTTCTTTTTTAGTGGAACTCCAAAACACCTCATGAACTTGTAAAGTCCCCTTGAAAGTTGTTAGGTTTTTGGGTACACATTTCTCATAGAGATTGAAATCTGTGTTTTTAATAGTATAAATGGTTATACTTGGACACTTTTTTTTTATTTCTTCAACCAAACAATTAATATCAGGAATGTCTTTCCCTTGTCCTATAATTCTCTCTGCCGTTCTTTTGATACATCCCCCTATTCCATCAGGGGCACCTTTTCCGTGCCCCTTTTCTGTGAAATGCCATCTCATTGTTTCAGCTCCAAACTCTTTTCGAAAAAAAGTACCAAGCAAATAGAACATGGACTTGTTTTGGTACTGTTGAGAAGTACTATCGCTAAGAAAATGAACTGTTTTAATGATAGGCAGCTTTTCTTTCAAGTCATTAATAACAGGCTTTAAATGTGCACAGATCCCAACAAAGTCGTGTTGCCTGTTATCTGAAAATGTACAGTAAGATTTGACCTTTATTTTGTTTTCAGAAATACTGTAATAGTACGCCACAACTGTATGGATTGATACTTGGTTTCTTGATCCACCAAAATGGAGCGATTGAATTTCTTTTGAGTATTTGCAATTGTAATTTTCTAAAAAATCATAATGAATGAAAATATCCCTAGGCCCCAAGTTATTTTTTATTTCTGATGTAGCTTTGTACTGGTGTTTTATATTGCATACATGCCTCAAAAACTTTTCCAACATATTATTAATAAAATGTAAAAACAGCTGTTTTTTAGTTAACGTTAATTCTTCTTTTACAGTTTTGAAACATGTCTTCATTTTACCTTTTACCAAAACTTCAACTCTTTTTTTAGACCATTGGGGAAAAATTGCTTGTTCATTTTCAAATTCTTTACAAACTATTTTTTTGTTTAAACAGCATACTCCACATTTTCTAGGCACAATTCTCTCAGCTCGCCATCACATGTTATACTTTTTAGCAAGTCAGTGGGATATTTATATGCCAACATCTTTAAAAGAGGGTAAGGTTGCTAATATTGTACCGATGCCTATATTGTACTTTTAACATAACTCGTTATTTTTACAACCCACAAGAAATTTTTTAATTTATTTTTTATTTTTGCTGAATGAAATTAAGTAGTCAACTGTTTTTTTTGTCATCCAACTGTATTAAGGCCAGAGTAAGGTCTTGTTGGTTTGTTGTTGGAGATTTCTTATTTTAGGTTTTCATGGCTAAGCGTATTTCACTTAAGAAAATAGAAGATATGATTTGTTTGGTGTATTTATGTTAAAGCATAATTTATCAAAATTCAAAATAAATACCTAGAATTTAAAATACCTTATTTTTAGTTGTCAAGTTTTTTAATTAACTGAATGTCAGATTAGTTGCGTAAATTGTACCTCAAGGCATATCCTTAATTGTACCGACGCAACCATTCTGACCGCTAAAAAATGCGTGTAAAGTTTAAATTCCTTTTGAGATTCCAATTAGAGAAATATCCATACTTACAAAACGAACTTCACCACTTAAACGAAAAAAGAAAAATTTCAGTATTACTCTTGTATTGACAAGCAGTCCTTAAAAAGATGTACTCTCTAGTTCAGTTTTACCAATATGTCAAGGCTGGTGTCATGTTGACTGTGCAGGTCTTAATCAAAAACAGACACAATATATCTGAAACTTTTGCCAAAAATAATATTTTTATGTATTTTATTTTACAATATTTAGTGTGGTTGTTTTTAAAACAGATATAGTATATATTGTTTTACATTATTTAGTATAACTATCTTTAATACCTACCTTCCTCCACTATTCTAATCTTAGCTAACCCATTGGTAAACATACAATTTAAATAAAAGTTACACCATATGTGGTGATACCTGTTTTCGGCATTTTCCAGAAGAAAAAAAAATTCAAGTTGCATAGAGTTTATTAAATAAAAAACTTCACTTCATTATATTATGGGGAGTTAGGTGTTATGTTATGTTATATCAGAATATTTCCAATTGCTGATTTTATAAAAACCATTCCTTTTCATCAGTTCTTTAAATCCCTTAAATCTAAAATCATAAAATATTTGTAAAGCTGTAAAGTAATTGAAATCAAGAAAGTGGTACAATATTGGATTACAATGGTACAATTAAGGATCTAGTTTCCGTAATTGTACTCTTGGCGCTATTTTTTTAGTTTGATTCTTCAAGACATAACGCTTTTTAAATTTTGAGCTTTTTAAACATCTTTACAACAAACAATCCCTAAATTATGAAACCCAATTGAAAATTCAGGTTTCTACTCAGTAGATTGTCTACATTTTTTAATTTTATCTTAGGGGGTACAACATTGGCAACCTTACCCTATACAACTTTTCAAAAACCAAAGCAAAACTCTCATGGTCAATACAAAGACAATTATCTCGTTTACGGAAGTCTGGTTGAACTACCCAAAAAGGTCTCAATTTACAAAATGTGCTATAAGATATTGATTTGAACTCGTTTGTTTGTTTAAAGTCATTATACAAGTTTAACATTGAATCATTCAATAGTCTTTTCTGTTTTTTCAGTTTGTTTCTTGTTATTGTTTCTTTTTTCCCAGCAGTAAGCCTACTAGAACTAACTTTTTCTAAAAACTTTTGTACTTCCATCTTAAGTTTTCGCTGTTTCAGTATATTTGAGAGTTGTTATGTATGGTATGGATTGCATGGTAAGATATATCTAGAAGTACGATTATTAAGGCTTCTTTGAAGTCTGTACTTCTTTATTATCTTTCCGCTTAATACCCTGGCAAAAGCCTTTTTTTTGGTAATACATCTCTCAGTAGAAAAATTTGATTGTATTTGTGTCTAACACTTTGGTAAAAAGCAAGCTTTTCTTTACTTCCTTTGAGCATTTTGTACCACTAGTCATTATTTTAACCACCTTCCGAGGAGTATTATCTTTTGCAGACTGCAGTCTGTAGAATTTTTGTTTGTATTTATCAACTCTTTGCTTTAACAATTTGTTTTTTTCTTCTAAATTTTGGATTTTTTTCTTTAACCCATCTCTATACTTTCTACGAGTTTTTAGCCCGCTGCTATTTCTGGAACTAGAATCTTGACTGGGACCAGGAAGTACATTGAAGTCTAGTTCATTGTCGATAGAAATATTTACAATTGGACTTTCAGGTGGTGTTGACAAATATTCAATTAGTTGTTGTCTTTTCTTTTTCATTTCTCGACTACTTTTGGTCCTTTCCTTCCAACCTTTTCTTACTGATCTTTTATCACTTTCTGAAAGTTCATGAATTTTCTTCCGTGTTGCTTTTTTTCTTTCTCTGTCTTTTTGTTTTTGTTCTTCATACTTTTCTGGGTTTTCAGCTTTGATCTTCTCCCTCGCCTTTCTCATACTTAGTTTTTTCAATTCTCTAGTTGTTTTCTATCTTTCCCATCTTTGTAATCTATCAGGCTAGAAACATTTTATCTTTTCTCTAATGATTAATTGGCTAAATGAGCAAATATTTAAAATATTAAAAATAGCATAAATAGACATTAAAAAATCCATATACAAGTAAAATTGTTATTTGTTGTCACGTCAGTTCCACTGGTGTCACGTCTGTTGCTTCCTGTATTCCACAGATGTGATATCCACAGACGTGACAAATTAAAGGAAAAAGCCTAAAAGGGGTGCTATGTTTTGAGGCTAGGACTCTATTACCCTTGGAGTAAACATGTCCAGGTAATAGCTAGTAATTAAAATTATTGCTTATAAAAACGAAGATTTATATACTCTATAAACGCTTACCACAGATGTGACACACTCACACTAACGAATTCAACTTTTAAAGCTTCAACGCTTATTAACACAGAACAACTCCACCAAACCTTCCTTCAATTTTACTCATTAAAAAAAATGTCTGGTATTTCAGCTAGGACAGCAACAGAGAGCACTACTGCTTCATCCTACAGCATTTTTTTGATGTTAACAACTATATATACAGACGTGATACTTGAGCTGGTGACACGAGCTTCAATCACATAAAAGTTACTTTAAAAATATGTTTTGGGGAAAATAATATGTCAACTCAAATTTTAATGTATTTTTAATTATATAATATGCATTAAAAAAAAGGAAAGTACTTCTATCAAGGATTAAACTACTTGGGATTAGCAAGAATCTGGGTGGTGACATTCCAAGGACATGACTTATCACAGTCTGTGGAACAAAATTTATTCACTGAAAATACTATTTTGGATTGGGTTAGATTAGTTTAACATTTTATGAGCTGTAAAGTTATTATTTGTACCCGTTAAAAATAAAAATAGTATTAACTTGAAAGAGAAAATTAGTGGTGATAGCTACCTTTCTGGAGGATCACCCTAGAGTGAAATAAAAACATACGAAATCAAACTACCAAAAAAAAAACCTCAAACCTAAAAAATAACCTGATGTAAACTAAATTAAGAAAAATTTAAAAAACGTTTTCCATTTATTCTCATTTCCATTCCTAAAAAGGTCTGAATAATTACGTTTTGAAACCAATGTTGAGGGATGATTGATTCCTAAAATATCAGTTCGCATCTTCTCAACGTCAAAATAAAGTTCTAGAGCCTCATTATATTTCCCAAGTTTAACCAAACAGATTGCAATTTTATGTTTTGCATCCAATATGGATGGGTGCACGATACCTAAAACATCAGTTCGCAAATTTGCAACTTGATAATAAATTTCTAAAGCTTCATTACATTTTCCCATGTTATACAAACAGCCTGCTAAACAACTTTTTGTAGTCAACATTGATGGATGATTGATTCCTAAAACGTCCGTTTCTACTTTTTCAACTTGATAATAAATTTGTAAAGCTTCATTATGTTTTCCCATGATATCCAAACATCTCGCTACACAACTTTTTGTAGTCAAGGTTGATGGATGATTGCTTCCTAAAACGTCCGTTTTTACTTTTTCAATTTGATAATAAGTTTCTAAAGATTCATTAAATTTTCCCATTTCTTCGAAACAGCTTGCTACATTATGGTTCAAAGCCAATGTTGATGGATGATTGGTTCCTAAAATATCCGTTTGTAAATTTTCAACTTGATAATGAATTTCTAAAGCTTCATTACATTTTCCCATCTTATACAGACACATTTCGAGATTATGTTTTGTAACCAAAGTTGATGGATGATTGATTCCAAAAATCTCCGTTTCTACTTTTTCAACCTGGTAATAAATTTCTAAAGCTTCATTATATTTTCCCACGTAATCCAAACAGATTGCCATATTATGGATCGTAGTCAATATTGATAAATGATTGATTCCTAAAATGCTCGTTTGTACTTTTCCAACTTCATAATAAATTTATAAAGCTTCATTATATTTACCATGTTATCAAAACAGCTAGCAGTACAACGTTTTGTAGTCGAGATTAAGAAATGAATGATTCCTAAAATGTCCGTTTCTACTTTTCCAATTTGACAATAAATTACTAAAGCTTTATTAAATTTTCCCATTTTTTCCAAACAGCTTGCTATATTTTGGTTTGCAGTCAAAAATGATGGATGATTGATTCCTAAAATATCCGTTTGTACTTATTCAATATGATAATAAATTTATAAAGCTTCATTATAATATCCCATCTTATCTAAGCAACTCGCTATACAACTTTTTGTGGTCAACGTTGATGGATGATTGATTCCTAAATTGTCCGTTTCTACATTTTCAATTTGACAATAAATTTCTAAAGCTTCATTATATTTTCCCATCTTATCTAAGCAACTCGCTATACAACTTTTTGTGATCAAGGTTGATGGATGATTACTTCCTAAAATATCCGTTTCTACTTTTTCAACTTGATAATAAATTTTTACAGCTTCATCATATTTTCCTATCTTATCCAAACAGGTCGCTATATATCTTTTTGTAGACAAGGTTGATGGATGATTGATTCCGAAAATGTCCGATTGTACTTTTTCAACCTGATAATAAATTTCTAAAGCTTCGTTATATTTTCCCATTTTGTCCAAACAGCATGCTATACAACTTTTTGTAAGCAATATTGATGGATGATTGATTTTTATAATGTCCTTTAGTACATTTTCAACCTGATAATAAATTTTTAAAGCTTCATTATATCTTCCCATGTTATCCAAACAGCTTGCTTTACATCTTTTGTTATCAATGTTGATGGATGCTTGATTCCTAAAATCTCCGTTTGTGCTTTTTCAACTTGATAATAAATTTTTAAAGCTTCATTACATTTTCCCATGTTATTCAAACAGTTTGCTATACAATTTTTTGATGTCAATGTTGATTGATGATTGATTCCTAAAATGTCCGTTTCTACTTTTTCAACCTGGTAATAAATTTCTAAAGCTTCATTATATTTTCCCATTTTATCCAAACAGCTTGCTTTATATCTTTTTGTAGACAATGTTGATGGATGACTGATTCCTAAAATGTCCGTTTGTACTTTTTTAACCTGATAATAAGTTTCTAAAGCTTCATTATATCTTCCCATGTTACTTAAACAGCTTGCTTTACATCTTTTTGTTGTCAATGTTGATGGATGATTGATTCCAAATATATCTGTTAGGTCGTTTTTAACTTGATAAAAAGTTTCTAAAGCTTCATTATATTTTTCTAATTCGAAAAAACATTTTGCTTTAATATGTTTTACGCTTAATGTCATTTTATTTTTTGCCCCATAGGTTTTTGTGTTATAACTTTGAATTGCATTAAGTATGTTAATTGCCTCATGAACATGTCCTTTCTTTGATAAGAAACTTTCGATTTTTTCGCTCAGTTCATTGAAAGCTCTGCACATTTTCGATTTATTAGTACGAAACATATGGATAAAATGGTTATAGAAGTGAGTGCCATCATCAAAGTGTTCTTTTACGTCTTTTAACTGTAGTTTTAGGAAATCCACTATGTTTTCTTTGCATTTTTTTGTTATACTTTTGCGTTTTTGATAATATTTACACGTTAAAATTGTCATTTCGTGCATCGAATACCTATCATTTTCACCGTCGAATCGATCAAGCAACGAATAACTAATTAATAATGATACAATGCGGTATATCAAATAATCTTCGTTTATGTTTAGGTATTTTGAAAGGTTCTGAATAAATTGCTTTGTTATATTTTGACATTCGCAAAGTGATAAATGATTTAAAATTTCTAGCGATTTTTCCTGAATGGTTTCGATTTTATTTAACACTAAGTTGATTGATGTTAGTGCATAACTTCTTCGAGTAGTTCAACGGGATAGGATTGAAGAAGATCTAAATATTCCTGCAATGTAATGCAGTTGTTTTTTATATAAAGAATCGCTTGATTAATGGCGAGGGGATGATATTGAAGCGTTTCGGTTATTTGTTTCACTCGTTCGTCATCGTTTGTGTTAATGTTTGTTTTCATAAAGGTAATCGCGTCTTGATGCGAGAAAGGATTAATTTGGATTTGATGAGCATTGTCAGACCATGTTTTCCATTGCGACTTTACCAAGGTGAATGCGTTTGGTTTATGAGACACGTATTTTTCAAAATTTTTAACGCTTTCATGATCAACGTTGTCAAAAATGTACAGCGTTTTTTCACTCTTAAAGTAGTTATGAGCTTTTTCAGTAACAACTCGAATGTCGAAGGCATCGCCATGAGAATCTTCTACGATCAACCCAAGTTTGTGGCAGAGATTAATCATGGAGCTTTGTAATTTGTCTTGTGATGAATCCAACCACACTACTCTATCAAAGCGTGTGTTGTTATTTGCTGCATATTTTCTAGCGAGCTGAGTTTTTCCTACACCAGACATTCCAGTTAAAACGGTAATTAACTTACCCGCGTTGTTTTTTTCGTAAAGTTGTTTATGAATTCGATCAAGTTCTTCGTCACGTGAAATGACCGTATTTGTCGGCGGTTGGATGCCAAATACTGAGTTTCTGGGTAATATTTCTAATCCAAAAAATATTTTCCTTTTTAAACAACGCTTATAACTTTGAAGAGGAGGGTTTTAAAACTACTTTTTGAACACTCCTCATATGAATGATATCGGTTATTATCATTAATAGCACAAAAGCTTAGAATTATAACGATGGTTCAATTATTCTTATCGACTTGCATTTTACGTTTTATCTTTTTTGATTTATATTTAAATATTTCATAATGACTTAATTATTTGAACACTTTATTTATTAGTATAATGAAATATTTTTTCTATAATGTTTACATTCAGGAAATCATAAATTTCAAGTTGAATTTAAAAAGTTTTATTGATTATGAAATAACTTTTCGTAATGGAAAGCGATCTTTACGACAAGCATTTATAACATAAAAATTTTTTGTGAACTTTTTTCATCTTTTCGACTTGAGAAAATGAATTTCTTTCGAATGAAGCAAAATTAAAATAAAGCAATAAAAAAACAGTATATAAAAGCAAAAAAAGAACAAGCAAATATCAAAAAAGATTCTCCCAACTTTTCTGTTAAAAATGCTTACTTCGTTCACATTCTTCGACTAAATCGTTTCGCTTGCAAAAGTATAACCCATTTTTAATATCTCGCCATATTTTGGTTGGATTTTCCTTTCGCCATTGATTTAGTACTTGAAAAGTTTGTTCTGCTGTTGTTTTATATTCTTCTTTTACATTATCGATTGTTTTGTCATCTACCAACAGATATCGAGCAAGTTTTTTCCAATCGTAAGTCAACAAATCTGCGAGCGTCGTAAAGACATCTTGTGGAAGTTTTTCAACTAAAAACAAGATTTGTTTTAGATTACCGAATGAACTTCAAAAATTAGATAAGTGAAGAATGTGCAATTACCTTTCACATTGTCGAACTCGTTCTCCATGACTACTTGATCTTTTAATTTTAGTTGACAAACAACAAGGTCGTTATTTGTAAAGATTACTTAAACTGATACTTTCTTTCCATCCCATGAAAAAGCTCTAACTTCTTTCTTAATTAGGACCCTAAAGCAAATTTCAAAAAAGAGTTTTGCATTATCATAGCGTAAAAATGAGAAGTGCAAAATAAAAGTGCGTTTTATATATATATATATAGATACATATATATAAATATAAATATATATATATATATATATATATATATATATATATATATATATATATATATATATATATATGTATATATATATATATTTATATATATAAAACTCATTTAAAAATCTTTTGTAAAAATGAATAGCAGCATCATGCGGAATCTGTCATAACCCAAATTAATTTTATTTGGTAAAGATATTTGAAATATGCTTTTTTGCACAGAGGATAAAGTCATATAATTATATTTTTTAAGTGTTTAATAAGCCTTTGTTCATGCAATATTAACTAGCTATTGCTATTTTACATGCCGTTTAATCAAATAATAGAATTGAAATTCTTTAAGTGAACTTATTTGCCATGCGATAGCTTTTAAGCTTTTGTGTGAAACGGAATTCTTTTGCAATTACTGTGTTAACTCATAATTAAGTATCGACGTTTGGTGTTCCACTCTTAATGAAAAGTAATAATTCGTATTCAAATTTGATATAAGTCTTTCGAACAAATCTTGTTTTCTGAAGTTTCTTAAAACAGTACTCTTTATTTTTTAAAAAGAACAATGTTTTAGGTGACAAACATTACATTCATACAAAAGTATATTATTTAGCAATTGTTATAAAAAATAGTTACCTGCAATCAATAGAAAAACAATTCTGAGCAGAGATTGGGTGGGTTGAAGCAAAACAACTTGATGTATTTGAATTTTTGCAATATGCATCTGGAACCTGATAGATTTCTATTTCTAAATATGTAAATTTATTTAAATTCAGCTACATTGTTTGTTACTAATGGTTAAAATCCAAAAATACTAAATGCCTTATTATTATGCAGATTGCGTCATAAAAAATAACTTGTAACTTGAATATTTTTTTTTACTAGAATAAAGCAGATGTTCCGGTTATTATAATTTTGTTTGTTTGTTTACTATGAAAGACCTATAAAAATGAGCGAGAAATAGTTTTATGGCTTCATATAAACTTATTTCTGATAATCAAATCCAAGCATAAAAAGGAAGTTGCTTTACCCCAAAGCTAATGTGGAAGTTGAAACAACGCTTGGCCATATTTACAATTAAAGAAAAAGGTATTAAGGAGCGTCCGCTAAAGCCAGATTAAAAGGAACCCCATGAGGCCAATGAAAAAGATAGCAAAAGTGAGAATTGAATGAAGTCACAGTGAGAAGAGTTTTTAAAAAGAGCGGTGCTTTTTTGTTCTAGGCCAGAAAAAAACTTCTCTTTTTACAGACCGTCTGAGGGGTGTTCTTCTGGAACGTTCTAACAAGCTCCATAAAACGTTCTAACAAGCTAATAAAACTTAAACAGTAACGTGCCTAATGTTTAAGTTTATATTCATGAAAAAGGTTGCCATTTTTGAAAAGTAAGTTAAACGGATTTAATGAAATAGCGTCATTAGGAAATATCTAGGAAAGTTATGTAAACTGTAATAAAAGGTAGAAAAGAGACAAATGTTCTTTTAATTTTGTTGAACGGGGATTTTCGATAAAGGACGAGCGTTATTCAAATATTTAGATAAGCAACAACGTTTTGGAAAATCTTAAACATGTCAACAATAAAGAAATATATTTGGTTGTTTTCTGAGTTCTACGAAAATTTCTAGAAAACGTATTTATTTTTCTTTATTTCATTTTACATTAAATGAATTTGAGAGAAAAAAAAAAAGAAAGAATAAGCTTTGCAATCACTTCTGAGCCTCTTTCACTTTCAGATATATAGTGGATTTCCAGTCAATGTTCTGTGTTAAAATTTTACTTTCTCGCTTTAGGTTATAAATAAAAAATGCTTAAACTTAATTATGCTGTTGATGGTCTAGATACTTCTTTTCTAAGAGGGTCCAGCTAAGCCTTGACTAGATTTTCTTTGTTTTCTCTAATTTCAGCGATGCTGAAATCCTGTTGGTCCTTGCAATGCGGATGGCTGAACATTTGGGCACTTTTGACAAACCTGCTTCATCATATTTAAATAATGGCCACGTAATGAAAGCGCTAACAAAATGGCATATTTTTAATTAAAAAAAAATTACGTTTTGACATTTTCAGGATATTAACATCAGGAAGCGATTAGTATAAAGTAGAACTTGTTGAAAACATTTTCAAATAATTTGCTCCGATAATATTCTTGAAAGTTTATAAACATACTTGTTTGCAAAATGATTTAAACCAGCCGAGAAGTTGCTAGTTATGAAATATTTTTTGTTTTTAAATATAAATATATTTAAACCTATCTAAATGATTTTTTAAATTACTATTATAAAAAGATTTGCATATGAAGAATTATTTTACGCATTTTTTTTGGTTCAAAGACTGTTTAGATGAACAAATAATGTTCATCTGAACAGTCTTTGAACTAAAAATTGGATTTGCTATACTTTCAATATTGTGTGGTGTTAATCTATGCATATAAAAATCAAAATCAAAGCGAAATATTAAGAGTTTTCTTTTTTCAATACGCTTTAAAACAAAGAATTTTGAATTTTGATGAATCTTGGTACAAGTATGAAAAAGATATTACAATTGTAGCTTCTAAAGCAAACGTGGCTTGTACTTCGCCTACTAGTTCGATAGGGCCCTGCTTGCAAATACTAAAATGTTTAGGAACTGCATGAGCATAAAATTAAAAAAAAAAAAAGTAACTTATTGTTAAAACAATCGCATTATTGTATCAAAATAACCACAAAATTATTTTGGTTTGTCGATGCACCAAGCCCCGTATTGGCATTTTTAAAAGGCATACTTCATAATGAAATGGATGACGTTTCTCCCAGATCATCATGAAAAATATAAAATAAAATTTGTATAAGTGAATTACTTGCACGCTGAAAATGCTACTTCGGACTCAAAACTTGTTGGCCGAATGGATAATGAAAAACCTAGAGGTTTGAAAATGATCTTTTTATTTTGGAGAGTCAATGTGTTAAACGATTACAAAATACATGAGTACCAAAGCTGCTCCACAAACAGAATATATCACAAAAAAGAGGTCTGTGGAGAGCACGCATCAATAAACTAACCATTAAGAATAATAACAAAAATCAGGTTAGAAGTGCCACATTTAACAAAAACCCACTTACGATAATTAAATACTAAATGTTATTTTTAACATGTTCCTTTAACATCTCATGACTAAAAAATGAGACAAAATTTAAATCAATTTATGTATGGTATTCATAATCACGCAATTGAATTAAATTAGTATATTTATAGGGAATTTAATACTCTAATAAAATTATATTATAGTTTTAAAATATTAATCAAAATGGCTCAGTATAAAACAAGTTTGCAAGAAGGCCTAAGAAAACTCATTTGCCATTGTAGAGATTCGCATCTGGAAAAGCCAAAAATCTTCACAGTAAAACACTTTCTAGATGAAGGAGCATAGTAAGCGACCATATATGGTGTTCTAGAACGTGTAGACCAGGGGTTCTCAACCTTTTTTAGTCCAGCACTCCCTTAAAGATTTAACAGAAAACAGTGACCCCCCTAGCAAATATTGAATATATTTTCCCAAAAAACATTAAAAGTACTTCAATTTAAGAAAATAATAATTTATTTTATTTATACATTAGGTTAGTGTGATGGTTGTTGTTGCTTTTTAGCACACAGTTTTTCTATTCTTGGTTTTGTCTTTGATTGTGCTAGCCTCATATCATAATCAATGTTCAATACACTTGTTTATTTTATATTTAACTTAAGCATTGTGGAAAATCCACATTCACACCTTTAAGTTGATGCAAATGGCAATAGCACTGGCATTACCATTTCAGATAACATTCGGTAACTGGCACTATTTTTAGACCAGAATGCAACTAAGTTCTCCTTTTCGATCATCAATCTTGCAGATGCATCTTCCTGCAACTGCATTAACTGTGTCTGTGCAGCATATTTTTTATCTGGAATGCATGTCACGGGAGCATTTAATGGATCTTTGACCAATATATCTATTTCATTTCACAGCTCTGGAAAATGGTTAACGAATTCAGATGCCAACTGCTTCAAATGTTCAGTAATCATTCCTTGAATTTCTGAAGATAGCATCACATCACCATTGTCCAATATATCTGAACATTTTGAAAACATGGCAACATATATTAACTTTACCTTTCAGTGCCGATTTGCCAATTTTCTGATGAAAGCTTAAACTGTGTCTCTAAAATCAATGATATTGGTTTCTCTGCCCTGCAGTTGCAAATAAGGATGATTCAGTTCAGAAAATATGTCAGTTAAATATCTAAGTTTCGATCAAAATAATAAACACTCATGACATTCAACACCAGACCAATCAGTAAAGAAACAAATTCATGTGATGTGTACGCTTCTTATTACGGATTGATCAGGTTTCACAATAATCTTAAGTTCAACACTTTATTTTTTGATAAACTATAACGCATATTTAAAAGTTATATCAAATGCAAAAAGTAAATGACCCCCTTATGGATAAAATGGAATACTTCCATGACCCTCCCAGAAACGCTATATGACCCCCTTGGGGGTCACGACCCCCAGATTGAGAACCCCTGGTGTAGACAATAATTTAGGATATCAACGAAAAAATGAAGCGGTCCAAAGGCGAAAAAAATATACAAAAAGTACATAGACCAATTGAAAAAGGTATTTGATCATCATCACGGTGTTTCACAGCGTCAAGTAGCTCAAGATTCGATTGTGACCAATGGTATAAATCTAAAATTCCTAAAAACAAGACAAATGTTAGATATTACAAGAAGAAAAAGATTCCACATCGAAGCGAAAGCCAACTAGCTCTAATCAAACCTTTTTGTTGGCATATATATTGCAATTTTAGAAATTTTGATTTTGTCTTGGATGACGGATCATATTTCACATATGCGAATACAACATTGACTGGCAACGATGGGTTCTATTCTAGCGACGTGTTACCTACAACTAGCGACGTCAAACTCAAAAGAAAGAATAAGTACGTGGAAAAGCTGCTAGTCTCTTTGATTATATCGCCCAAAGGGACTTCAAAAACAATGTTTTTTGAATGTAGCCAGGCAATCAACAAATAAGCATACATCAGATGTATTCGTAAGTAGTTAATACTCTTTGTTGATGAACATTATAAAAAAATAACAGTACACTTAACCACAAAAATAAGAGCTACACTTAACCACAAAATTAACGCACCACTTATACATTTCGATTTATTTTATTTGTCGTTAACACTATCATATTTTGACAAACTGATTAAGAATGGAGCACATAAACACAGTTATTTCGGTGATAATAAAATTGGCTTTGAGAATGGTGAAAAGAAAAGACTAAAAGCAAAAACAAATGGTTGGTTTAAAAAAAAGTAACAGTTTCTTAATGCGAAAACGATTACTAACTTGAATAACTGTAAAAAAAGTTTATTTTTTTAATAATGCATTTTGAAAACTTCGTCAGCTTATACCGTAATAAAGAATTTTTGAGAATCACGCATCTATTTTGTCGAATAAGAGCTATAGGGTTTCATCAAATTTGTTGTTGTTGTAAGGATTTAACTTTCTCAGTTTAAAATGTAAAAATTCCTATCATTTTTTGAAATAGTAACTATACGTCTTTTTTGTTACTTATGTTTTGTAATTAAAATGATGATATTATTTATATAAACTTTTGTTTTTATTGTCAATTGTTAATTAAAACTTTTATTATCAAATTCTTATAAAATAAAAAAAAAACATAGCACCCTTAAAAATCGACCAATAACCAATTAATTCTAGTCCTCTAAGGGTACTTTTTATATTATAAATCAATTTATTAGTTACAAGCAATTGTTTTTTTTTCTTTTTTTTTTTTAGATTTTAGCCAGTTATTTTGGATTTGGACACACTGCGTGACGGGACTGTGTGCTTGATTTTAAATTCCTATATCTTAAAATGAAGCGAGCTGCGCTATTTCTATCCCTTTATCAACTTCTAAAAGTTTATATCTTTTTTAAAATCACTCATGCGTGCATACTTTTGTTCTATTTTAATGTCTTACTACACTCTCAAGCTTTTTTTTTTAAAAGCAAAAAAGTAATATTATTTTTAGACCGCTTCAATATTGCTTTAACCGAATGAGTTATACGGTGTAATAGTGTAATAGTGAGTTTAGAACGCATCTACAAAGTGAAAATAGCGGTTTTTTTTTTTTTTTGTTTTATATTTGAGTATGTACCAGGCTTAAAAAGTGTCTTGAAATTTCAAAAGCTCTTGTAATTCAAATATGATTTCAGGTCAAGTTTTCTTCTAGCATACCGTTAAAATTACACTACAGTTTAGAAATCTGATTTATATTTCAAGTCCGATTCGGAAAATATTTCTCAAGTCTGATTTGAATTTAGACTTGAAATCCGATAAAAATTTTTACGGGTTTTCAAGAAAGACGAGTTAAATTTCGCTTAATGCATGAAGCTCAAGTTACACTTCAGTTTTGAAGTTCATTCTTGCATTCCACATTTACTTTACGACTGTTTTAAACAAACAGATACAACACCTAAAAGCGTAAATGTACATTAAAATCTTCTTCGTAGAGGTTAACTTTTTTCATTTTGAATAATTGATTTGCCGCGTCAGGAGATATTTTATCGTTTAGAAGTTGTTTAGAAGAAGAAATCATGGGTTTAAACCTATTTCATTTTGCTACATTTGTTTTATATGGATCATCAGGTAATTTTTATTTTGCTCATCATCTGCACAAAAGTTGATTCAGAATTAAAATAATAATGAATATTGAAAATACCTAATGTCAACTCCATTTTATTTTACACTTCAAAATCCCTTATCAAATAACTTTTCAAACAGCTTTCAAATTAGGAATTTTCTGTAGTTATTTAGTCCTATCAAAATATTTAATTACACACATTTATTTTCTGTTTTTTTGAGATTTAGTTTGCATTATTCTTAAGCTTTGTAATTTTTTACTGAATACTATAAGGAGATAGAGCCGACTACTTTAAATAAAGCAGTACAATTCCTCAGAGCGTAAAATGTTATTTAAAATCTTCTTTGTTGAGGTTTACTGTTGAGCAATCAAAGTTAACACAAAATTAAGTCCTCCAAATTAATTTTAGCTACACAGTCACAGTCACATTCCAAGACAACTTTTTTCTCTTTTTTTTAAATAAAATCCACTTTGTAACCGCCAAGTTAAAATTTGATGCATAAAAAAAAAGTTAATAATAATATGGTAGTATTAGATAATTCATAAACTATCACATTAATGCATAAATTTAAAATACGTTGAGCATATGCAAAAGAAGCAGATGTGTCTATTGAAAAACTTAGAGAATGGAGCAGCAGATATAGACGCTGAAGTACGAGGAGTGAGTATGGCTCTGTAATGGAAACTGACAAAAAATGACTTTTTTTACGGATTTCGTGATGGTGTTCCAGTGGGTTTCTGATACCTTCAATCGAAATAAAGATTGAGTTCAAAAGTAATGCGTGAAATGTTAATTCGAAGAAGACTTAATGTGCTGCAACAATTAATAGAAGGATACAATATTAATACTGAAGTAAAACTCGTTCCTTGGGAAGATAACTTAGCTGACGAGCTAACAAGAGTTCGCAGCAGATGGCTGCGAACTCTTGTTAATATACATCAATGAGCTAGACAATTAGGGGTGGATTGAGCGTTAAACGTTGTTTTCAGAGCAATTCCTTCTGCCACCGAAAACTACGTTCGGAACAAGATCAAATATTGCGAACCATGTCAGTCGATAGATCTAGCGCCTTTGCGATGGGTGAAAGGAAAATGGAGTGTTAAAGAACACTGGGAGAGATTGGCCTTTGGTATCACACTCTGTGTTACCGTAAAGTTTCTGAGCCTAATTGATTGCGGAGCTTTAGAATATGCATTGTGGCGACAACTATCAAACTCATACGGAAGTGTTGGAGTAGTTCAAATACTCCGTTTGATCAATTGTGAATCGTATGAAATAATGACGGGTAACGAGCTGACGTTGTCCGTCAATATTTCACGCAGAGCTCCTCGAGATATAGAGATACGAAATTTTCTTGGTAATTGGGAAGTGCTCATTAGATTTCGAGCCGTGTATCATCCTGAAGGAAATGGAATTTTGGAAAGAAAACACCTTAAAATAAAAAGAATAGCAAAATGTTCAAAATTGTCAATATCAGAAGTGGTATATTGGTATAATATTTCCGCTAAGAAAAATGGTGCAAGCCTGATAGACGAAATATCCAGCTGTTCTATTACTGTTAAAGAGTTGAGCAAGGAGAACCTTCCGTTAAAAAATGACACGAACGAAAGATTTAAAAGTTGCGACAATCTTTTGGTGAAACCACCAAACGCGAAGTGCCATATCAAGTGACAGCTAGATATAATAACACGAGGTATTTCGAACAATACCGTAGAAGTGAACAGCATTTCGCGTCATTTAAAACATATTAGAAAGGATACTTAGTTGCTAAGTATTATCCCTGACGTTGGAATAGGAAAGAGTGCTAGCCATTGTCAAGATAACGCGAAAAACCAAGAACAGCAAATTTAAGAAATTTAAGTCTAGAAGCGAGTGATAAAAGTATTGAAGCATAAAATAGAACCCAACAAATCGACTTTCGCCTTTGCGACGGAGTGTTCGGGCTTGGCGCATGCCTTCAAAGTACCTCGATTGCTGTTTGCATGGTCCGTGAGGATCAAGGAGTAGGCTAATACTGTTGAGAAAATGGGTAGAACGTTTAATAATGTTACAAAATTAGCAATTTCGATTATTGTTAAAAAAATAGTAACTGTGATTATGTGTTAATTTTAAAAACGTGTCGGATTTTCTGAGGTTTTTTGAAGAATGTTGTCTGGTAGCAGTATTAAAAGTTTGTATTTTCTACTTTTGACAGTTCAGGAGGAGAAAGTTTGTAAATAACGGTTTTTGAGAGAATATTGTTGTCATCTCATTGATGAGTTGCAAGAAAACTACACTAAGTTAAGCCTAATATCAAAATCTCAAAATTGTCTAACTTTTATTAGAAAATATCCATTTACTTGAAAATTTCTATTTACTTATTTTCTTTAGTTCTTTTCGAAATCTCTTTGCTCTTTTTATCAAAACTCTCATTTTTAAAGTCCCACAATAATTCTCCTAAAAATCATCCTATTGATTGTCCAAGTTATCCTCCCGAGAACCCTGCTTGATTTTCTCAACTGTTCTTTTTCTGTGTGTCCGTAGATGTTTCATAAATCAGGTGCTGTTCTAGTATAGACAATGGATTTTGTCTTTAAGTTCGTTTAATGTTTTTGTCTAGACATCTTTAGTCATGGTTCTCTAAAACAGGTTTTACCAGTTATCTTTTGATTAACGTTTGCCTATGGTCTCGACTTGTTTGTAAAAGTCATAAAAAAGTTACAGAGTTGTCGTTTGCCATACTCATAGAAAAAGTGTCATTTTATCGCTGTGCGTTACAAATTGAGTTTCTGGTCGTTTTTGCAAAAACACTAGGTAAACACTACGTAAACGTGTGTTTACGTGGTGTTTCGATAATAACTGACTGAACTGCCATTTTGTGTATTTAGTTATTTTCTGCGACAATTGTTATAAAAAAGTTACAAATTCGTCCGGCTTGCTGTTCCGATGCGACATAAAAATTATTGATTTGCAAGTAAAAGTTGAAATTAGTATTGAACCATGTGAAAACAAATTAATCGAAATTCGTTTAATAATACCAAAGACTGGTTTTGATCAGAAAATAAAAATCAATAGTTTAGATGATGTTCAAATACCTGGATTAGCAATAGGTCAAGCAGCTGGTCTATATGTGCACGTGAGCTTCTATAAACAGAACGATAACCAAATGAAATTTAAGGTAGTATTTTTCAAAGTGTCCAAAAATTTGTAAACAGTGTCTCTTTTTATTATTTGATAATAATAATAATTGGGCATAAACTAACATAAATTTGTTATAATTAGCAACTTTGTTATTATATGTCAATTATTCCAAAAATCATTAGCAAAGAAAGAAATAACAAACAAAAATGGCCAATAAATTCGTTTTTTAAACTTCTAGGCCTTTTTTTTTTTTTGTAAATATTTCAAATTAAAACTTTTTTACTTTTAATCTATTTATCTCACTTACCACTCCAAATTTTAATCATGATAACTTTCACCAATCAGGTTTTATATACAGTGTCTCAAAAAATTATCCGACCAAACAAGTTTTTCCCAAAAAAAGAAATGTTTACGCTCTAAATTATACTAAAAACAATGAATAGCGATACTTACTTTATCTGTCATTTTAATTCTATTGGGAATAGTATGCTATTTAGCGTTCATATTTTTTGATTCATGCTTCAGTTGGTTTATTATTTGTCCTAAGAGAGACTTAGTATTGAATAGGCTTGTAAAAAAATTATCCGACCAAGCGATATTTAGGTAAGTTTAATTAATTTTATGTGAAATTTGTTGAAATATTTTAGCAAATTTTTATACAATTAATGAAATTGCATAACAAAAAACTGTTTTTTTGTAGTAAAAAAAATTATGTATAAAAAGAAGGTTTCATGTTTTTTTAAGTAAAATGGTGGGAGGTAAACGTCACTGGACTGTTTCTCAGAGAAATTTAGCTGTTGATCTAGTCAATCAGGGTAAAACCTATCGTCAGGTGCAGCAAGAGACTGGAATTCCTCATAATACAGTATCCAACATAATAAAGAAGTATAATTTGATTGGAACAACAGCCACAAAAGAAGGGCAGGGTCGCAAAAAAAAGACTTCTAAAAGTTTTGATAGAAACTTAATTATACAAGTCAGGAAAAATCGCTTCGTTTCTGCTCGAAAACTGGCTGAGCAAGCTGAAGAGAATTATGGAATCAAATTATCCCATCAGACAATCAGAAATCGTATCCGAGACCAGGGATTTCAAGGACGACTTGTGCGTAATAAACCATATTTGAGTAAGAAACACATGAAAAGAAGATTGGAGTTTGCTAAGAAGTTCAAAAACATGCAGTTAAGTTTCTGGAAAAAGATCCTGTGGAGCGACGAATCGAAATTCAACTTAAAGTCATCTGATGGAGCCCAAAAAGTTTGGAGAAAAGCCGGAGAAGCCTACAAATTAAGCTGCGTGAGAGAAACTGTCAAGTATGGGGGCGGTAACATGATGGTATGAGGTTCAATGGCTAGGATCTGATTTTACATTTCAGCAAGATAACGATCCCAAGCATAGTGCCACTAAACCAAGGAGTGGTTTGCTGAAAATAATGTTGAGGTCTTGGAATGCCCGCACAATCACCGGACCTTAATCTCATTGAACATTTGTGGGAAATTTTAGACGGAAAAATTGGAGATCGGTCATTTTCCAAAAAAGATAACCTCAAAGTAGCAATTGAAGAAGCCTGGGAAAAGATTCAACCAGAAGAAACAAAATCTTTAGTTGAATCAATACCTAGACGTCTAGAAGCTGTAATCCAAGCAAAGGGAGCCCACTAAGTATTAAAATAATTGTTTTGTTATATAATACTTTGTTATAAAACAAATAATGTGTTTGGTCGAATATTTTTTTGACAATAAAAAAACGACCTAAGTTCCTTTATTTTAAGACTGAAAACCTTGTGATTCATATTTTACATTAAAATAAATAAAATCTATTTAAAACATATTCTTTTATTTTCATTAATCTTGAGTTTACCAAAAAAGTCTAAATTTATGAAAATACAGCACTTTCTTTAGGAAAAATATTTTAAAAAATGTTTGGTCGGATAATTTTTTGAGACACTGTATTATAACTTCCACCAATCATATTTGAATGAAATTTCTACCATTTGATGTTTAACAGGTAATAACAATTTACATGGACCAAATTTTACAAAGAGAGCATTTTTAAAATATTTGAAATAGCTTTTAAGCTATTTTGTAAAGTTGTAGGCTATAAATATTTTTAAGATGTGAAAAAAATATAAATATTATTTGAAAACATCTGAATCAAGTTGATTTATTTGCTTAGCTCTTGTTATTCCTTTGTAAAAATGATGATGACTTCTGAAAAATTAAAACTTCGACAAGTTTATATGATGGGTTTTTTTTTTTTTTTACTAAGTTTTACGCGGCTTGTTTTTTTCGAACTCAGCAACTATTGTAAAACGTTTTAAATAGTGCTTATCTTATCACTTTGATAAATTAAAATAAAAAAAAATAAACATTAGTGAGTTGCTTTTTTGAAGTTATTTTTATCTATAAATGACCATGTTAAAAAATTTTACTTTTAGCTCTCGCTATCCGTAAAAGTTCTGGTCAAAATAGCGACAGTAACTTTGATTGATGAATCGATCCCCTGCAGTGGTATGTGTGATAAATTTTGTTCGTTTTGGGTTTTTTTAGATGTTAGTTTTTCTTAATAACGTAGTTCTACAGTTAAAATGCTGTGACGATCGTGTATGCTACAAATTGAGTGCTTCAAAGTTTCTAATTGCATTCATAGAAGCTTGTGCGACGAAACTGAAAAGTGTATAAACGTCTACTTTAAAATATTCAAATTCTGTTTGCCAGGAATAAACTTTGGATTTTTGTTTTATGAGTTTATCTTGTGGCGCAACAAATAAATTTCCCTTTTTCTTCAAATTTTTTAAAATGTTATATCCATTGCATTCAAATAGAGTCATGCTAATATAATGTGACTTGGCATTTGAAACAAATGGCGAGTCATATTAGTTTTCGAAAGACTGTGAAATTTATAAGGAAGGGTCCTTAAGAAGATTGAGAGCATCTCCGGAACGAATGAGTTTGATGTTGAATAAGCCACAAACTTGCGCCGCTGTAGAAAGTCTTAACTCTTTATGTCTTTTTTTGGAGGGAAGATAGATCCCTGATCCTCTCCCTACTACTGGTCTCCCTAGAGACTTTTTAGTGTTTGACCATATGAGTTTGAAAAGTCGGAGACTTAAATCTTAAAAATTAATTTTTTTTTTGGAAGTAATTAAGGATGGGATTATTTAACAAATTCTTAAGTACCTGAAATTGCTAAAATTGGATTCAGAATGGGAATCCATCTTTAGCAGTTTCAGGTACTAAAGTAATCTTTTTCATAGCTAAGAGTCGGTTTTCTTTTCTTTGTCTATGAAAAAAATACTTACATACATGAAAAAAAAAGTACTTATTACACATTTTCAGTTACCTGCAGATACAATATTTAAGTAAGAACGTAATAAATCTGGTGTATTTATAAATGTAATGCGGTCTCAGCATTTAAATGGAAGTGCATGGCCATGTTTTTCATACATAAAATACATATATAAAATGAAAAAAACAACTTGTCGCAGATTTTCTGTTGAAGTTTGAAAACTGCGATAAATGTTGATACGCGGTAAGTTTGGAAACAACCCTTATCTTTTTTTTTTTTTTTTTTTTTTTTTTTTTATTTTATTTCTTATTTTATGTTTTCATAGAATTATGGAGTTCTGCCGCAAAATCCCAAATCGATTTGCACTACAGTTGCATCATTGCTTCGATGGTTATCGCTGCTTTACAAATGTTTTGAAACTTAAGACATGAAATCAATTAAAGTAGTCATTTAGGCTTTATACTCTAGTTTTCTAAACAAGCTTTTCTTTTATGAAGCAAAATCTAAAAACTCATTGAAAAAGCTCTTTATTTGTATTGTATGATTTTTAGTTTTCACGTGAGGTCGTGGGCGATTTGCTCAATTGTTAAATAAAAAGTAAGAAAAAGATTGAAATATAGAAGTTGTTTAAACTAAATTTGTGTTTGTTAGTTTGTATTTGCATTACAGCTTAACTTCTGTTTTGTATTTCAATTCAAACCTGAAAATAAAATTTTATTTCCTTTTAGGTTGGCTTACAAATTGACTACCCAGCCTCTAACCTCCTTGTAACAAATAGTAATAGTTTTTCCAAATCCTTACCCCTTTCCTAAAAGTACTTTACAAATTCTCAAAAACCTAACCTTAAAAAATTTCCCTTTAAAACGTATGACACATTTGCAACTTTATTTAAATTAAGCTGTATTAAATTTTAACAACACGAGGCACTAAATGGTATTTTATTCATTACATATGTTTGATTAGCACAAACAATAAAAAGAACCTTTTGAAAACGAGGACAACCATTTACACTCAGAATGACAACTGGATTAATAAATGAACCTCTTTAATTAAGATCGAGCAATTTAATAAAATTACTTTCAATTTTCACTTGAAGTTAAAAGAAAAAATGTCCTATTCAAAAAAGTTCTAAAACATTTTTTAGAAAACGTTTTATAATTATATAAATTTTTAGAAATATCTAAAAGTTTTATAAATATATAAAATTGCCTCAAATATATTCTAATATAAATTCAAATTCACTTCTTTAGTTTTTCTTTGACACATTTAAAAGAAAAAGAAAAAGCAAAACACCAAAAATAAATATTACTTTGAATTTAGGACTACAATTAGCTTCTTGACTAAATGAAGAAAAATTCAAAGAACTATTTTTAAACTTTTTTTGGTAAAATTACTAATGCAAAAAAATTTATTTTGACAGAAAATCCATCAACTCCATATATAAACTGAAATACCTTAAAGACTGATGCTGCAACTATAAATTTTTAATCTTGTTAACACAACTCTGGTTGTAAAAATTACAATTTTTTATTACAGCGTCATTCAAAATCAAACAAATATCAATTGTGTAAATGTTATCCTTAATTATGTACTGAGTTCTTGGAATGATGCCCATAATTGTCATTGATGCAGTGTCGTTAATGACGTTGTCAATGTCCGTAGACAGTTTAGCTTTAGCTTATATACCTATCAACAACTGGCTCTTATTGAGCCCAATGTTCTCAAGCTTTTAGAGTTTTCAAATTTTTTTAAAATTTGAAATGAGATCGTTTATTATTTGGCAGGATTATTTGATTCATATAGTGGAAAGAAGGCAAGAGCAGGACAAATACTGGATTTGTCCCACTACATTTTTGCTGCAGGAAGTAACCTGCAGCAAAAATGTTGTATTTACACGAGAAACAGGCAGGGCTTTTCTTTTTCATTAGACTTTTTTTTCATTGTCAACTTTTAAATTATTAAACAGTAAATTATTAAACTGTTACTTGCTGTTTCGCTGAAACTGATCATGACTGGCCCATGATAAATCCTTAGACCAAAACGATTTTTCGCTCGCGTTAGCAGCTGCAAGTATTACAGAGATCCAACCTTTACTGGGCCTGCCCTTGCTGACTGGATTCAATGTTAATATCTTTTTAAAATCGTACACCAGAAAAAAAAAATTAGGAAGTGTAAAACTTCACACGGAATATTGAGTTTTTTAATTTTGTTTGTTTTAATAAGTTGTTATAAATGCTTTATTTAGAAAAAAATTTAATAAATCATAAAATATTCAAAATGGCCATTAAAGCTAATTGAATCGCATAATATATCTTGAACGAACATTATGAACAGAGGCAAGATTTAAATCATAAATCAAATTTTAAAAATAAAAAATAATCAATACAAAATCAGTAAATAGAAAGGGAAGATCATAGAAAAGATGTTCTAATTTTTCAGATCAAATTGACATAGTTTGAGTCGGTAATTTGTAAAAGTATAACATTCTAAGGTAGTAAATTTCCTCTCTCTCCCATCTTATTTTCTTGTGCACCATTTACTTGTGTTAAGCAGCATAAAATTTGATTTGAAATCATAGATGCTAACGAAATATTATTAAGAAATGTAAATGGGGGGAAGAGTAAGCATGCTAACTCCTCACACTTATGCGTTAAAATGAATACAGCTAAATTAATCAATTGTTAATAATTAATTAAAACGCAAAAAGTTTTTTAAAGGCAGACATTTGCTCAGTCTTTTGGAAATGTATTTGTTTTGCTTGGTTAGGGTAGGGTGTTTGGGTATTTATGATTGATTTTTTAGGTTGCGCTCATTGCTGTAAGCATGGTTTGATTATGATTCGGGTATGGTTCGTGTATAATTACAGCAACTTTCGACACTTCGACTTGAGGCCTATGTAAAGCTTGTTAACAAAATCTCAGTACAGTTAATAACAATGCAATAACTACTCATTCAAAGCGTAAATAAAATGTTAGTATATCCTAAAAAATAAACTTAAGTATATTCTTTTAATATTTTCAAATTCATATAATATGCATTCAAAAGTCACTTAAAATTATTTACTTACCAATTTTAGGCCAAAGCTCATGGCCAAAGTGTCTACCCATGTTAGAATGTTCTTGTTTTAAAAATTTCTCTTTCCTTGAAAATATCTGTTAACTTCTTTTTCTTTAGCTTTTCACTCAAAATCTCTTTCTCTTTTTCTCAAAACTCTCTTTTTGGGATTGGAGGACTTTTAAGTGAAATTTTCTCCGAAAATATCTTCAAAAAATCCTTCAATCACTTTTTCCACATTCATGTCAATAGGATTGGTCACTGCACCCAAAAGTAACTTAAAGCATATAAAGCTCCTAAGTGAAGTAACAGTAATCTTAGCCATTGTAACTATAATAACTTTTTTTTTGTTATGTAATCATATCACTTTATTACTTAGTAATTTACTGAGGATTTCTTTGTTTGTTACTTTTTCTTTAAATCTAACGGAAGCCAGTAAAATGTTTTATTGCAATATAGAAAATGTTTTACAAAACGTTTTTTAACAACTAAAATAAAACAGAACAAAAAGAATTTACATGTTTTTGAATAATGTCATTATTTTTACATTTTAAAGTTTTATTCCGCAAAACAGAAAAATGACCTTAATTTTGTAATAATTTTAATTAATCCAACTGTTTGATATTACGAACAGCAATGCATCAGAATAAGTATCAATATCTCAAAATATTTTGTTTAAATGTAACAAAATACAAGTTCGTTGAAAACGGTTATTGGCCAATAAAAAGCCTTGAGCTATGTAAGATAAATAAAATACAAAAAGAGCATTAAAATAATATAATTATATAAAAAAACGTAGTTTCAAAAAATTCGAATAATTTATCGTTAAACGCACATTTAAAAAGAAGTAATAAATTGGTAAAATAATATAACGCATCCACATACTAACATATATATATATATATATATATATATATATATATATATATATATATATATATATATATATATATATATATATATATATATATATATATATATATATATATATATATATATATATATATATATATATATATATATATATATATATATATATATATATATATATACAGTTGTGGACAAAATAATACTAGTGTGATTAAAATTAAGGAATTAATATTATTATCTTTCAACAGTTACTGAAAATGAAATTGTAATACTGGATTATTAATTAAATAGGTGTGAGATGATAAACTAATTAGTAGAAAATTTTAAATTTTTGCTTTTATTTATAATATTTATATAAGTATAAAAAACAGGTTGGACATAATAATAGTAGTATTAATTTATTTAATGTTATATTGCAAATAATTTATTTTATTAACAAAAAAATGATGTAAATTTAATTAAACAATGGTAAAAAACAAAAATTTAATCGCATGCCCCCGGTTTTTTATCACAGCTTTGCATCTATTTGGCATTGAGTTAATCAAATTTTGACAACGTTCTAAAGGAATGTTGTTCCAAGCATTCTGGACAACTTGCCATAACTCCTGCTGATTTTTTGGTTTTTGACAATAAACTGCCTCTTTTACATCTGTCCAAAGGTTTTCAATCGGATTGAGATCCGGTGACTGTGCAGGCCAATCCATAACTGCAACCCTATTCTCGATGAAGCAACTTTTTACCCTGCGACTGGTATGCTTTGGGTCGTTGTCCTGCATATAAACCCATCTTAGGGGCATATCTTCTTCTGCAAAGGGCAACATGGTATTTTGTAATATTTAAAGGTATATGTCTTGGTCCAAAACATCATCAATCTTATAGATTGGCCCTACGCCATGATAAGAAAAACAACCCCAAATATTTATTTATGCGTCCACTTGACCCAAATAAAACAATTTTGCTTTCATCAGACCACAAAATATTACAATCTGTCTTCATGTTCAGTCGTTTTTTGTTTTCGACCCCTTGTTTCGCCTACATTTTTCCATTTTAGAGCATTTCTAATCATCATAGGAGAACAACTTAATGTCTCTTGAATAAATTTGTATGTTTTCCCTTCTTGTTTTAATTTAATAATTAGTTGTCTCTTTTCTGCACTACAATGCTTTGCACGACCCATAATTTCTATTTATAAAATTAATTTATACAATTATTTTATATACTTCATTAAATTAACACTAAAATTAATCTTACTTTTAATTAGTCTTATTAAAACCAAATAAACAAAAAGCTAATATAAATAAATTGATGGGAAACAACAGAAATGCTATTTTAACCTACAAATCTAGATATGTTCGTATATAAAATTTGGGACTTCCCTAAAGTAATTTGAACACTGTTACCAACATTTTTTACTCCCATTTCATTATTCAGTGTTTGTATTACTGTTATGCCTAAATTTATTAATTCATATTTAAATTTACATAAAAATATTATCACAAATCATTGTTTTACTAGCCACTACTATTATTTTGTCCACAACTGTAAGTATATATATATATATATATATATATATATATATATATATATCTTTTATAAACAGTATTGGACAAAACATTTGCAACCAACATCGAACAATGCTAAAAAGTGTTCCTAATTTTACATGTCTTAAAAACGAAACGAACTATACTACTGCAGCAAACAGTTCAGGAGTCCGAAGTCATAGCATGCCATGACATGAGCAATCAGCTGACAGGTGACAGCACACAGGCAGAATTTCGTTGACAAGTGCCATTTTGCAGCGGACAAAACAAGTGCAACTTTTTTGGTTTGTTTCATTTTCTTAAGTCTGGTCCGTGTCAATGTCACGGAAGTTTTTTAATAATTAAAGGAGGTATCCAGAAGTTTCCAGAAGTTTCCAGAAGCATGTAGAAGCTTCCAGAAGTTTCCAGAAGTATTTTTCGCCACGAAATATTGATAGCGAAATCAATATTTCGTGGCGAAAAAAACTTCTGGAAACTTCTGGAAGCTTCTACATGCTTCTGGACAAAACAAGTTGCACTTGTTTTGTCCAGAAGCATGTAGAAGCAACTTGTTTTGAAATTTCTGGAAGCTTCTACATGATTCTGGACAAAACAATTGCAACTCGACAAAATGTTGACAGCTTGGTCAACATTTTGTTGAGTTGCACTTGTTTTGTCCAGAAGGAAATCAACTTTTTTTTAATACTTTTGATTAATTTATTAAGTTTTGTGTACAAATAATGAACTTTGTGATGAATAAAACTTGAAGAACTTTGTCTCTAAACAGTTACATAGTTATTTCTCTAAATTGAAAAAATGCAGCACTTTTATATAAAGAAACTAAATTAGCATTATTTGTTGCAATTGTTTTGTCCAAAACTGTATATATATATATATATATATATATATATATATATATATATATATATATTAGGGGTATTCAAAAAAAGTAAATTTTTAAATCTAAAAAACCATACCCCTTAAATTTGGGGCAAATGTATAAAAAGTGAGCCTCACAAAGTTTGAGCGCTATCAGATCACTTTTGACCTCCCCTCAAGCTAATAATTTTGGGGGAAAAATGACCGAAAAGTGGTCATTTTCGGGTTTCTTGAGGGAGGGGCTATTTTTTTTTTTTAAATTTTTTGTTTTCCTGCTATATGTATATAGGCCCTGTGTGTATATATATAAATACACCCAAGACATGCTGGAGGGGGCAAGCAACTTCACTTTGCCAGAAAGAATGAACAGTGGTTGGTTGTGACCTCAGCTATATCGTTTATCTATATTGAAAAAACTACTATTTACCTATTTTGAAAAATCAAAATGAGCAAGAATAAATGAAAAGATAAATTTCTATTCAAGTTTTATAACAGAAAAACATTTGAAAATCTAATAATAATCAAGTTTAAATCTTTATCTTTTTCCGCATCACACCAAGCCCATCATTAAACTTAGTCTTTGAAATTGTACCGAATTTTTGTTCTGGTGATCGGAATACAGATCGAACTTTGTCCACAGTGAGCAATCTGTTGTGCTTTTCAGTTTCATCAGAATATCTATGAATATACTGCCCCATCGTACCTATTGACCGTTCTGAATGGTTATTTACAAAAATCAAAGTTCCAGCATATTTTTGAAAACATTTTAAGCATGACTGAGTATGCCAATAGTTTGGTGGAAGTGAAAGCCAGTCTTGAACTCGTTGCTTATCAAACCCAATCATGTCAAAAATCTGGTAAGAAAAGACATCAACCAAGGCAGACAAGGATGGTGGTTTTTTCCCAATCTTTGTATTCATTTTATAAATTTCCTTGATATCTTGGTTTACTTTATTCTCAGGTTTATAATAGTCAGAGCTAGGCATATCAAATGACAGAATTGCTGATGCAATTTTTGTCTTCTCATCTGATGCTAACTCGTCATCTAGCAAAGCTAGAGGTATCATTGTTGAATCCAAATACCAGCAATGTTTATACTGAGACTCTAATACAGCATTGACAGCTAATGGGTTTGCACATACCTTTTTGTACAGATGCATTTGATGTATGGCTGTAATGTCAAGAAAAGGAGCTTTGATGACATCCTCAGATTGTAGATACCATTTTGCATAAAAGCAAACAATAAGTTCTGTAATAAGCTTAATTTCAATTGTCAGTTTATCATTTTCCTGAACAAATGTAAGTTGATTGGATCAAAGCTGAAGCTTTAGATAAAATTGCTTTTCCTAAAAATCTTGCATGATGATTAGCACCAGTTTTTCTTACTTTATATGTTATAGGGGATAAGTAAGTGACAACTAATTCTCCAAGCTCACTTCTATCATCTCTTATAATACCTGGTTTACCAACGTATGCTTTGTAAAATCTTAATGACTTCATAGCTGCCTTCTTTAAAAGACTGCTTTTAACCTTATTCCAATTAAACCGTAACAGCAGAACTGAATTATAGTTAAAATTAGGTTCTTCAAAAATATTTTTTAGCTTTTTGAAAAGAGGATTATCAGATCCATTAGTTTCTTCATTGGTCACTAATTTCCAAAAGTGAAGCATTCTTAATTCAGTCACATGATGCCTACATGCTATTTGGAGGAGATATTTATCCAGTTCTTTAGATATTCTGGAAACTGATCTTTTATTCGTGCCAGTGTTGGATGATGTTGTATCAAAGCATATTCCTATTGTTTTTGACGTAAGTTGATACTCCTTAATTAAGTCCATTACACCTAAGAACTGATCTTCCCCAGTGGATGACGCAAGTGGAGGTACTCCAAGTAGGTAAGTCTCTCCGTTAATGTAAACTAAAACAGCCATTCTATCCCTCTTTAATATTTTTCCTTTGTTTAGCTCAAACAAGGTCTTGACATCAAAATGAATTATACATGGATATGGAGATGAATCTATGGCTGCTTTAACATCTTCTTTTGAAATGGTTACCATGTTCTCATTTTCTTTTTTCATTTTTTCTATATGCGGTAGACTGACTGCTTTTAATTTGTTTAAAATCAACACCTGATTGATATAGAATTGCATTTGTTACCTTCTGTAAAACATTTGGTGATATATCACAGGCTGTAGCAGTAAGCAAAACATTACCAGCAAAAATATCTTTTGGAATTTTTGCAATTACTGAGTCTGGGTTTTCAGAGACTTCTATGTAATACCAATCACCTGGATCGAAATCAGACTCAATTGAAGAATAATCGCTTAGAATTGTGTTTATAAGTTCAACGTTGGGTACATCATCTCTCAAACTCTTAGGCTGTGTACGATTTTTCTTCCTGATGCTTTCTTTTGCCTAATTTACATAAAAATTGTAGTTTTAGTTTTTAATTTTAGAATTAGTGGAAAAGAGAATTAATGGAAGTTGAACCAGAGATAAAGAAGTTAATTAAAAGCAATGAATACCGTTTTTCTATACTTAATATCCTCTGAACCAATAACAAACCTTCTTTCACCTTCCTGATCTTCAAGAAATTTTAGATCTTAAATCTTGTCTTTTAGTGATCTTTTTTTATCTTTACTGATCATGTTTTTGAGATTAGAACTTCCCGCCCAAAAAATTTTTTTTATTTCTATCTCAAAATCGTTTTGTTTAGCCAAATCACCACTAGTTCCCCTTTTTGCATTTTTTTTTCAAGTTGGAATGGGACTTATGCAAATTAACAAGTTTTTTAACTAAACTTAAATCAGTTAACACATCAAATCCAGCTTTAATCCAGGGTCTCTTGATTTTAGACAAAATACATTCACAACAATCTGAACATCTAGAAAATTTTTTTTTAGGGGGACAAGCAATAATATTCGATATTGGTGCAGATCGACATTGTTGGTTATATATTAAATGTTGAAGAATATCCAAGCCTAAATAGATAAATTATCCAAGCCTAAATAGATAAATAGAAAAATTTAGGCATTCTTTAATAAATATTTTAGCGACTGATGACTCATTATAAATCCAGTATTAAAAAAATTGTTTCTACTTGATATAGCTGGTTTTGCCTCTTTTATAATAAAAAGTTCCTTTTTCATCGACCTAAGCTGTGTTTCACTCATTTTTAATGTTTATTGTATGTACTAATCTGTATTTATTAGAAAAATTTAAAGTTAAAAACTATCAAAATTTGCACAAAAGTATAAGTATATAATCATTATTAATTATTAATTATTATTAATTATTAATTGATTATTATATATGATTATTAGGCGCAACAGAAAATACATTTAAAAAATACCAATTTTCATGATTTTCAATACCACCAAACTTAGATTTTTGAGCGGTACGAAAAAAACCATATATTTTTAAACAAAAATATAGCCCTATATATATGTAGCAGCAAAAAAAAATTGCCCCTCCCTCAAGACTCCCAAAAATAACCACATTTCGGTCATTTTTTCCCTAAATTATTAGTTTGAGGGGGGGTCAAAAGTGATCCAATAGCGCTCAAACTTTTTGAGACTCATTTTTTATACATTTGCCCCAAATTTAGGGGGTATGGTTTTTTAGATTCGAAAGTTTACTTTTTTTGAATACCCCTAATATATATATATATATATATATATATATATATATATATATATATATATATATATATATATATATATATATATATATATATATATATATATATATATATATATATATATATATATATATATATATATATATATATATATGTATGTATAATCTTTTTCGTTAGTTGAAAAATTTCCACGTGATGTCTCTTCGACGCTTGTAGATTTGTTAACATACGATAGAAAAAGTTTGATGGATTTCTTTTGTTTGATGACAAAACAATCTATCAAGAAGAAGAAAAGTTTAACTCAACGCGAAAACAAACTTTTCAAATGTTTACTCAAAGGCGTGAGGAAAATCCTTCAAAATAAAATGATGGATGAAAAGTTAAATAACCTATTAACAATATCATCTATTGATGCTTCTTCTTCATCGCTACTTTTATCAACATTCGAGCTCATGTTTTTCGCGTCATAAGTACACGCCTTTTCCACTTGACTGTTTACATCGGCCATGTCAAACAGTTCGTCTGATGGCATATTTTCATTAAACTTGATATTGCTTTTAAAAAAGTTTTTTTAATAAATAAAATCCTCATCGA
The DNA here is from genome assembly GCF_058129835.1 of Hydra viridissima. Lineage (NCBI taxonomy): Eukaryota > Metazoa > Cnidaria > Hydrozoa > Anthoathecata > Hydridae > Hydra > Hydra viridissima. The sequence continues at coordinate 10,455,679 of NW_028324312.1, read as the reverse complement.
TATCTGATGCGCCATCTCATAAGTTTAGTGATTGTTTAACCCACAATTTTAATCTATGATTTAAAACAAGATTTAAATTTTGGCAAACGCATGCCCATCGCCTTTTTAACACCTTCAGCGTTGTTTGTTGTTATTGATATAATATTTGTAACAATTTCAAGTTTAATAATCTCTTTTTAGACGAATGCTGTAAGTCTATTACTTAATTAATGGTATTTAATCTTTCTTGTTGCTTTTATATATGTATATATATATACAGTGGCGGGCAAAATAATAGGAGGGAACTAAAAAATTAACAAATACGAGAATATCTTTGAAACAAATAAAATAAAAATTTCAATTTTTATTAGAACTTTTATTTTATACATAAATAAACAGAAATTAATAAAAATTAAGTTATTAAATGTATATAATATACTTTAATTTAAAAAAAATAAATTCCACACCGAGCAAAATAATAGGTGTAAAATAAAAAATGAAGATGGAAGTCAATAGGGTTGCAAATTATTAATATTTTGTTGCATACCCTTTATTTTTTAATACTTCCTTGCATCTTGACGGCATTGAATCCACTAGTTTTCTTCAAACTTCTACAGTAATGCTGTACCAAGCCTCCTGGAGCATCATCCACATTTCATTTCTAATTTTTGAATTTTGTCCAGAAATTTTAAGTTTTAACTTCCTCCAAAAATTTTCAATAGGATTTAGATCCGGTGACTGAGGTGGCCATTCTAAAACTTTTACATTATTGGTCGTAAACCACTCTTTCGCAGCTTTGGATGTATGTTTTGGGTCGCAGTTCTGTTGGAAATGCCAAACCATCGGCATAATTTCTTCGGCAAATGGCAACATGACATTATTTAGTATGTCTACGTATGTATATTGGGTCATAATATCTTTGATCCAAAAAAGTGGCCCCACACCGTACCAGGAAAAGCAACCCCACACCATTATATTTCCTCCGCCGTGTTTCACTGTTTTCGCAGTGAAGCGAGGTGAAAGTTCTTGCTTTGATGGTCTTCTTACATACTGTTTTCCATCAGAATTAAATAAATTAATCTTAGTTTCATCACTCCACAAAATATTACGCCATTTTTTGGTCATATCTGGTCCCCGCCAACCAATATGATTTTTTGCAAAAATTTTTCTTTTCATTATGTTCTTTCTACCAGGTAATGGTACTTTCCTCGGAGTTCGAGCTGGCAACTTACTTTCTAAAAGCCTTCTCCTAACTGTCCAAACACTAATATTTTCATTAATTTCATTTAAAATTTTTGTTGCTGGCTTGAATGAGTCTTTTTTTGAAATAATTGTAATGTGATCATCCGTACGCTGACACGTTTTGCATGGTCTTCCTCTATTCTCACGTGATTTTTCTGGTTTTAAGGCATTTGTAACTTTATTTTGAGAACATCCCATCGTAACTTAAATTTCCTTGTAAGTTTTTCCTTGTTTTCTTAAGTTTCTAATAAGTTTTCTTTCTATCGCTGTACAATGTTTTCCTCGTCCCATTTTATATCTAATTCTAATTCAATACAAATATGATATGTTATTATTTAATATAAGTTGCATAAATATTGACCTTACCTTTATATCAACAACAAACAAAAATAATAAAATGTTTTTAATCCTACAGCAAACAGGTTAAAATAAACACACACCTATTATTTTGCTCCACCAAATTTGTAGGCTAAATATATAAATAGGGTATTCCCCTCATAAATTTGTAAGAAATTGGAAATATACTGCTCTCTGTTATAATAAAATAAGCATAGTTTGTGTAGCAATCAGTTCCTAGATGTCACTTTATAAAATATACTGTAAAATGTCAATTTAAGTGAAATTTATTATTTACACCTATTATTTTGCTCGCCACTGTATATATATATATATATATATATATATATATATATATATATATATATATATATATATATATATATATATATATATATATATATATATATATACATAAACAGTCTTCAATTTTAAAATTATAATTCTGTTACGGAGAGTTTCTGATTTGATACTTTTCATAGTTTTTACTGATTTGATACTTTTCATAATTTTTAACTCTGAAATTTGTAAACATGAAGAAGAGGTATTTTATGAGGATTTTTGAGAGATAATTTTAGTTCTGCAATAGAACCAAGTTGTACGGGAAATTGGGTTTGGGAACTGATAGGATTAATAATTTTCGGATAACAATAATTTAAATTCAAAATTTAAATTATTGGTACCCGAAAATTATTAATCCTCTCGGTTATGAAAAATTTCAACAACCGGAATATATTGGCTTTATCGTGTAATATCCGTTGGGGTAATCGGAATCTAATAAAGTTATTTTTAGCTTTTATCGGTGTCCGAACCTCTTCATGTCTAGTCTCGTTCGGTTCCTGTCGGGACCCCGACATTCTCCAATGCTGACATAGGCACAAATTTTCGAAATTAATAAAAGAAGAAAAAAAAAAAAATTTGTCGAATGAAGTAAAACTTATTTTAAAAAATTTTCTGTTAAATAAAGTTTATACGTTACTTAAAATGCGATTTTTTAAAAAGCGATAAACTTAAATAATGTAAATACTATTCTACTTTATCATTTTAATCATTATTTATTTATTTTAATCTTTATTTAGAATATTTCTTGAAAGCTATTTTCTTTTTTTAAAAAAATGAAACTAAACGTTTAGAATGAAGTTTACCATAAGAATTCTAAAAGCGACCGATAAATATGTGATATAGAGTTTAGCATTTCGGCATACTTATTTTTGCTAACTTTCTGTCCGTATAGAAACTCAGCTATGTAAGTCTGAAAAAGTGGTCAACTGGTCCCGTGTAAACGACGCAACTTCCTCTTCGCTCGCATCCACGTGTTCTTAATATGTTTGGTGAACACAGATGGGTCAAAGGGGTTGACAAACTTTCTTTAGAGAACAATGAAATCATGTATAAAAATACCATTCGAAATTTGTAGAATATTGCATAAGTTGTCCAACCATCAGAGAATACTCAACTTCCGGGTAAAATCCATTGTTGTATTAAAGGCAGCAGTGTTTCTTTCTCTCTTTCAGACTAATAGTTAGACTAAGTTTTTTTAGTTAGACTAAAAAGTTAGTGGCTAATATTAGTTAGACTAAATAGTTAGTCGACTAAATTTAGTTTCATTAAAAAGTTAGTTGACTAAATTTAGTAAGACTAATAAGTTAGTCGACTAAGTTAAGTTAGACTGAAAATAACCTTAACTCAAACCCCTATTAAAAATTCCTTGATATTAATAATTTATGTTAACTCATTTATAGGTTTGTGTATTTCTGGGATTTGATTGTAATGCTCTGACTGAAAATCATACCAATATTTAATACTAATATAACCTTCAATAAAACGTGATAAGCTGAGCTTGTGAACTGTAAATCTGAGGGGTTTTTTTTAGCATCGAAAGTGAGGAATAAAATTTTAAACTGTTTCGACTTTACAAGTGGTTTATAAATTTTGGAATATCGACAAAGGATAATGAAGAAAAAAAGCATAACGAAGACCAAATCAGCATGAGGACGACATAGTTACCCAGTAAAAAAAAAACAAGAGCAAATCTGATTTAAACATAGCCCATTACAATTTAAACACAGTAATTACGATTATATATATGCTTGGGAAGTCATATATAAAGCAAAGAAAAACAAAATGCTGCAAACCAAATTAACATTGCATGGAGCATTTCCTTCGATCAAACATGTGGAGAGGCTCTTGTCTTCATCATAAGGAAGACAAACACCTCTCCATATGTTTTATCATTTTCCTTAAGAGTGAAAAAAATAAGTAAAAATAAAATTTTTTACTTATAATCCAATTTTTTTTTTTAATCTTTTTTTATAATGATAAGCAAAAATATATAATTAATGTTATATGCTTTAGTTGTTTAACTTTCTAAGTTATGTAACTGAAATAAAGAAAGCTCATCAGTTTAAATCAAAATTTTTGTACGAAACTGGAAAGAAAGTTTCAAACAAGAAAGCTCATCAGTTTAAGACATTTCAAAAACAATTTGATTTTAAAGAAGAGTTATAAAAAGTTAACCCCTTTTTCAAACACAATTGACACAATGATTTACTTTGTTATATAATTGTACATTGTTTACATTCTTAAACAAAATTCAATCTTATTTGGTTTTTAATTTGCTTTAAAAGAGTCAAAATTTTAGTTGTACTTTGTTTTAAAAACTGACTTGTTCTTTGTTTGTTGGACTTTTCATTGAGCTCGAGTATATTGCTCGGGATTTTACAATCATTTTCTAAATTTCAAATTAATATTCCGTTTGGTTGTTGCTAACAGTGCAACGTGGTTGTTTTTAATAACCATGATTACCAAAATGAAATGAAATTGGGTGCATAAACCTTTGCTAGAAAGTCTACCGGCCTCCCATGCCCCGAACGGAAACTATTTTAATAAAAAAATTTATACTTGATAAATGTTTTTCTCCAAACTTTGTTAAGGGCCTATGTCCCACCCTAAACATGTTTGATGATGGGTTGAAGGAATTATGAATTATGTTTACGGACATCAGAGCTGATTAACAACTTTAATTGATTTTTTTCCAATAGCTAAAGCTTTCTCAAAAATTGGATAATACTTTTCCTAAAAAGCTTTTATCTTTTGCAGCAGAATTGCTTTAGTTAAACAATATACTAAGGAGATTTTTTTACTTGTTCAAATTACAATGCTGTATGATACTTTTACGACCTCGATAAAAATCTCACTGAAAAATTTTGTTCACCAGTAAAACTCCCGTAATAAATATTTACTACCAATATGAGATTTTTATTCCCCGCATAAAAATTTACTTTTTTGAAAAATGTATTTTGCACTAATTAATCTTCAACTTGCTTAAGAACGTAAAAATAAACGTTGAATTTTTCTGACTGCAAGAAGCGAAAGTGTCTGCATCCCGTTTTGCTGCCGATGCTAATTGGCAAGTGGAAATCTCTAGAGTCAACCATTAAATTTTCTTGCATACAAAGTACTTTGCCGCCGGAAGGGATTATCAACGCTGATGCGTTATATTGGCATAAAAAAACAATATTTGATCAAAAAGCACAATATAAAGGAAAATTTCGAATAACCGCGCTTCGACGGAAAAGTGACGTAGTCAAGGAATAGCATGAACGGGAAACTACCCAACATTTTGATTTAACTTGCCTCCAATCACAAATATCATCCACAAAAATGGCCCGCATAAAACCAGGGTTATTCCTGAGAGTATAATCCAGAATTACCCAGAAGCAGGCAGTTTTTCGAAATGCTCCACTTTTCTTTGAGTATATTAAAACAACACATAATTACTTTGCTATTTAAATAACAAAAGAAAACAAAATAACTTACTTGTTACTTACTAATTAAGTAAAGTATATTATTTAAAAGGTAAAAATTTCTTTTTACTTGTAATGGTAACTAATTTTTTTTCAAATTACTTTTATAAAAGTTGCATACGTTAGTTTTTTATACTTTTACATATAAAAGTAATTTCATATTACAATGCAGTATTCTTTTACTTTGTAAAGTAAATATGACTTTTTTAAAGTCTCATATATAAGTAAGATTACATTTAAAAATAATTTACTTTTACATTTAAAAAGCCAATTGCTTTTCTATGCAATCTGAAATTTGAATTTACTTCTAAAGGTAAATTACTTTCACATGGGTTACTTTTAAAAGTAATTTACAAATGGTAATCCACTCTTTTAGGTTAATCACTTTTTCTTGTAAAAATAAAATACTTTTACAGGTAAAAAATGCGCATGTTTTAAATTAACTTTATGTAAGGACTTTTTTTCAAGTAATATTTTGTCATTTCTTAAAATGATTTATTTTGAAATGTAAATTTATTTAATAATTTGATCTATGTTATGTAAAGCATTTTTTGTTTAAAAGTAACTACCCTTTTTGCATCAAACTAAGCAAAATTTCCCCTTCCCGAGGCCTTGGTTTTATATTGAAAAACATCGCTTTATGGGTTGGCTTCTCATCAAGAAATATTGTTATTATGCTTTATTTTCCGAGAAAAGCCGAATAGCTTTAGAGAATTTATTTTTTTCCCTTAAACTTCCTATTTTTTCTATAAATACAATTACTTTGTTTTTAAAGTAAACAACATCTTGTCCTTCTCCTGATTACACATTCAATGTATAACCATATTTCACAGAGAAAGTTAAAACACCAAAAAACTAAGGTCCCATTTAGGAATGTTTTGAGAAAGTTGATAGTATTTGAAGGAAAGAATGCAGACTTGAAGCAGCCAATTGAGAATTGTACTGATGATGAGGATCTAGGTGTTGAGGGTAAAATGGCTGGGAGCAATTAAGGTGAGCCTCTTGTTGCAGCCACATGCTGGTATTAGCAACCTTCAATCGTAATCAATAAATTTCGAAGTTTGCAAAGTGAAAATTGCAAGTTGAAAATGGGTAAAGACAAATAAGGGTCAATCTTAAAACCATGACATTTATTGTAATTAATGTCTTCAAAAATAATTTTTGAAATTTTGTTAATTTAAAATGTAAGCAGCAGAGTTATGAGAATTAATCATTATTCAGTATTTGACATGAGCTTCGCATCTAAAACTATGTTAACCTTCTATTAAAACCATCTTACAATCTTCAAAATTATAAGTAACCACCCATTCAATATTTTTTTTCTCTTGGTGTTATTTTGTATATTTCAAAAGAATTAATTCATTTTTTTGTTGCAGGATGATTAGTGAAGTACAAAACGTTTCTGAAGACATCAAAAGATGCTCAGCACATTCCTCTAGAATCCCATAGTCACAACAGAGTAAAAAAAGAATCAGAAAAGAAATCCAGTGGCTGATTGAGAATGAAGGTCAACAAGAAAGTAATTACAGGAAATTTATTACTCCCTTTAACACTTGATAGATTTCAAGTGTTACTCTATCCTGATTTCATTGCGAAAGCCTTTGAAATCAATATTGAGCTCTCCAGGATGTAATCCAAACAAGCTTGCTGAAGTTATTACATATGAAGAAGTGAAGAAGATATTGCCTTTTTTAAGAATTTTTCCCTAGCCTGATATCTTTTTCAGTAGTCTCAAAGATTCTTCTGCTGAAAAATTTGTCGCCATTCACAAGGTTTTGAAAGAGGTATCTGGCACAATCTTTGAAAGATGCCATCAATTGCAATTATTCATTATCTCTTTCTTGTCTTTGTAATAAAAGGCTTTTGGACCAAACGTATAAGCTTTTTATGGTGGCAATGACAAGTTTGTTGCTGTTTCAAATAAGTTCCACCCTTTTATCGAAGACTAATAAAAGGAGTTTTGCAACAAATTTATTAAATAGCTTATAAAAAGCAAATCAACAATTCTGAATTTGATCAAACTTGACTTGACAAAAAAATAAATTTTTAAGCAGATAGCGATAATGAAGATTACAACTTCCTGCAGATAAGTTAAAAAAGGGATTAGCTATCGTATTGTTGCAGACCTGGCAGAAGCTTCAGCCTTTGAAAAAGAAATTGAAAATTTTTATATAAAGTGGTGTGCAAAATAATAGGTAATAATAAGGATAATGCGTTTATTACATCATATTTATGAATATACTTGACATAAACGCGGGAATCCCAAATATATTTTTAATCTTACTTTCTTATGTATATTGTGTTGTTTGCTGGTGATGTATAAAGAAGTTTGTGCGTGTATTTATTTGATTTTTTATGAACATTTTAATTTAAGGTGTGCAAAATAATAAGTAATGTGTATTTAAAATTAAATTGTTTACAATAATATTTTAATTTATTTAGTTAAAAGATGAGTTTTGTTAACAGTTACTGTGAAATTTGTTGAATTAAAATGAAAGTATTCATTTTTTTAGAAGAAATAAACGAAAATAGGATAAAAAATAAATGAAAAATGGGACTTAACGTAAATTGTTCGGAAGATAAAAGAAATTTAATCAAAATTTTACGGAACCGGAGTAAAGCTTTGAAAGAAATTTCAAGTTTAATGGACTGTTCAATTAATTTGTTATGCAATTCAATTTTTAAAAAAATACCCCCGAAACACGTGGTCAAAAGCGGAAAACATCTAAAAGAGATGACAAAAATATTGCTCTTTATTCCGAAAGAAATCCTTTTGCAATGTCAATAGAAATAATAACTATTCTTGGCCTGCAAATTGATGCTTCGACAGTAGGGTGTCCCAAAAACACACTTTTTTTAAAATTTCAATGTGCTCTCAACTGATCCCCATTCTATAGGTCCTAAATAGCTACCAAAATCTTTTTTTTAATTTTTTAATGACTAGAAGTGATAGATGTAAATTCTGAGTTTTACGGTTTTGTACACTTATGTGTATTTACTAAAAAACAGCGCTATCTAGTATTTCAATATGTTTTAATATGATGTAATAATTAGTACACAAATAATTCCCATAGAATATTTTTAAAGAATAGGATCATTCCCTATGAACATTGTTAGAGATTGATATTTTTCCCTCTGGACAATATTGTTAGTTGGTATAATTACCCATGGATTGGTTCACAAATAACTCCATTTAGATATTTTTTTTGAAGGAAAAAATTTCGAAATGGAATTATTTGTGCACGAAGGAATTCTAATTTGTGCACGAATAAATTCTCGTGTAAATGGTTATAAAAGCCGTAACGGTAAACTTAGATAAAATATTATACGATAGGGAATAACGACTTCATAGATTTTTGATGCAAGTGTAACATTTAGTATAAATTTAGTTAAAAAACTGATTATTTCGAAATTCATATAAAAATGGGTAGAACAGCTAAAAAAAGAAGATGATAGGACAGAATAAGATAAAACGGAAAAAGGTTGAGGTATATTTACCTATTGAAGTACCCACTGAGGGAGTTACCTCAGAGACAGCTTCCATCTAATGGTGATATTCTTAGATACTATCAATTTATCCTTCGCGAGTCACAAGTAAAATACAAACCCACTTCTACTAATGTTGGTTGCAAATTGAAATCGAAATCCAAGGATCTTGTTTGTGAAAATGGTGTTTGTACAGATCCTGATAGTTCTTGCTTGGTATCTAGGATTAAAAAAATTTGGGATAATGCTGGGTTTGGCAACAAATTTGTGATTTGTGGGTCAAAACAAGAAATTTGTGGTTTGTGGATAAAGACTAAAATCATTAAACTTAATTTAAAATACAAGAAACTGATTAAATTGTCTTCTCTAAACTGGAACAGCAGTCTTGATAAGCAATCAAAGTTAGAGAAAGATTTTCTCACAGAACCCTATCAGCTTTTTGACATCTCGACTGAGAAATTTAAAAAAGATATTCTTGCTGATAGATTGGGAACAGATGATGCCAAGCTGGAAGATATAAAGTAAGTTCATTAAATAACACTTTTTTTAGTAGTGAGATTTTTTTTCCAATTAAAAGTAACTTAAGTAATAGCATATTATTTCCTTTAAAATATTTACGTTTAACTCTTTACATGGTTTGGTCATCTTCCAAGAAAAACTAGAACAATTATTAATTTATTTATATATGGCTTAATAGATTTAAATATTTCTTAGTTTTTATGAAGACCAGAAGTTACATAGGAAAGGATATATGGAAACAAAAGTCGATGAAGACTACAGTAGAAGAGTACTGGATGCAAACAGGAGAAAGAACAAGCTAGATAAGTTGAGAGAGAAAGAATTAGAGAGACAGAAAAACTTAAAAGATATCAATGATGTTTTGTTGTCACATGACTCCATGACAGAAGAGATTCAATTCAGCAGTGAGGAAGAAAAGTCAAACGAGGACTGTAAAATCAGCGAGGAAGATGATTTCCTGGGTAACGGTCGGAAACGCAGGTATAGTATTATTTTAATAACATAGTTGTAATTTTTACAAGCTAAAGCTGTTTTAGTGAAAAGTATATAATTATAAATAGGTAGAAAAATATTATAAAATGATACCTAGGTAAAATTCTGGAGATACGATAAATCTAGCAGTGAATGTTGAAAAGCTCATTGAATGTACTGGTGTTCCAGCAACAAGGTTCAATGTTGGTGTATGACCTCATCTGGCAATTTTAAGTGAAGTATTTAAAGCTGGAGGTATAGAAATTAATGATATACCGCTTTCAAGAAGCACACTTCATAGAAAAAAGTTCAAATATGTAGAACTTGAAGGAGACTCGGAGTGGATTTCAATATCTAATCATCTTAAAGGCCGACGGCTTATTCTTCATTTTGATACCAAACTGTAGGAACAAATTACCACTGGGCTTAACATTATCCAAAAAATTGAGCGACTTGCAGTTTCAGTGAGTTCCCCGGATGACGATACCATGGAAGACCATCTTTTAGGTGTTGTTTAATGTCCCTCTTCAAAGGGAGTTGACCAAGCAGAGCAAGTGCACAATCTTTTAGAATATTACGGATGTACAGAGCAGATCATTGGTATATGCTGTCATACAACTGCAAGCAATACAGGCGGAGTAAATGGAGCAGTCCAAATTGTTACAGATATTTTGAAATTACCAATTTTGTGGATAATGTGTAGGTGACACATGTATGAAGTACATGTATCTCACTATATGGCTGCCCTTACTGGTGAGAAAACTAAAGGTCCAAGAAGAGCTCTTTATGTCAAGCTAAAGAACAAGTGGCCTGAAATCTGTGAGAAAGTGAATGAAGTGAAAAATTTATGTAAATTGGACTGGCAAAGAGATGATCTGAAGATTGGCTCTGTTCTTCGCACTGTTGCAGAGGAAGCTAAGACATTTTTGACTAATGCAACTACTGATATAGTGTTTTCAAGGAATGATTATGGTATAGTTTGTAAGCTTGCCTCCTTCTTCCTTGGAGTGGAAGTACAAGATTTTAAGTTCCATCAACCTGGCGCCTGCCATGAGGCAAGGTTTTTAGCAGATGCGATCTACATCCTGACTCTTTATATGACTAAAGTTATCAGTAATATCTTGACAGAAAAAGAAGTGCTGCAGTTGAAGGATGCAAGTTTGTTCATTGCAGTTTGCTATGTTCCATGGTTTTTAAAAAGTTTTTTAGGATTTCTGGCTCCCTACAATGATTTGAAAGCTATCCAGACAGCCTATGCAGTGAGAAAAGTTAGTAAGAATATTGGAAATGCTTTGCTTCTCAGCATGGGACACCATACGTGGTACTTAAGTCCGCAACTCTGTGTTTTGTCCTTTGGGGATAAAGGAGTTCCTTCTGAAACAAAGCTAAGAATGCTGTTAGCTCTGATTGAGTTTGAAGAGCCAAATGAATTTCAGCGTTGTAAACCATCAAATGTACAAATTGGAGAGACCACAGAGCTACCTGAGTTGATTTCCGAGCAAAGCTACCTTCTCTTCAAACATTTTAAAATATCAAGAGCAAGTATAAAAGAATAGCTTAATAATAGTCTTAATACTATAGATGTTTTTAACCATCCTCAGTTGCTAGATTTTATTGCATGGATCAAAAACATATCTGTTGTAAATGATGGTGCAGAAAGAAACATTAAGCTCATTAAAGATTTTCTTTCAGCTACTAGAGATGAAGATCACCTTCAAAATGTACTTTTTGTAGTTAAAAAGTCTAGAAAAAACTTGACTAAGACTATGACTAAAAACGAGCTTGGGAACTGTTCAAAAAGTTGTATTTTTTGAGAAATGTTTCACCGCAATAAAATCTTAAATTTGCTAATAAATATTAGTTTTCATGTATTTTTTTTGTTTTTATTTTTTATATTTATAAATATAATCTATCAAGTTAAATAGTAGAAAACAATTGGAAATGATTTATACGCATCTAATTGTTTTGTTTTAATTTTCTAAAATGTGTTTTCTATTAATGTTAAGCTAGCTTAACATTAAAACAGTAAAACTCAAGTTTTACATCGAGCACTTCCTGTCAAAATAAAACCATCAAATTTTTTTTAGTACTTATTTAGGTCACATAGAATGGGAATCAGTAGAGAGCTTTTTTTTTTTTTTTTGGGACACCTTATTCGACAGTTAGAAAAAGGCTTACTCAACAATATGTTAAAGCCAAAGTACCTAAGAAGTGCCCATTTTTATCACCAGATAATATTAAAAACAGAAAAGATTTTGCTAGGAAACAAGTGGGCTAGCCATCTTCAAAATGGCGAAATATTCTTTGGTCAGATGATACCAAAATTAACTTGTTTGGGTCAGATGCTCTGAAAAAATATGTCAGAAGATCAAAAAGAAAAGAATATGATCCTAGATATACCCTGAAAACGGTCAAACATGATGGTGGAAATATTAAAACATGGGGTTGCTTTTCATATTTTGGAGTAAGTCCCCTTTTTTGGATCAAAGAAAATATGAACAAAGAAATTTATTTAAATATACAGCAGGATGTTATGCTACCCTCCGCAGAAAAAAACCTACTCCGCAAAAAAAACTGAAATCTTGGCCATGAAAAATTTGACGAAGCTCCTTATCAAGACACTTAATCTCTTAACTATCAATCTTCTCTGATCATCAAAAAGTAACTATTAGGGCTATTTGTAAATTTATTGCATTAATAAAACCTCTTTTCAAACATCGTTTTTTTTTAAAACTGTTTCTAACATTTTGTTTAATTTTGCAATCTCATTACTTTTTTTAAAATGTTTGCTGTGCAAATTCCTCTCTGAAAAATTTAAATATTTTGAAAATACTTTGAATATGCTTTGAAAATAATAAAAACAAAAAATTTTTTAAATTTAAAAAACATTTTTGAAAAAGCTATTAGTTAAAAAAAAAAAAACTTATAAAATATACTTTTTATCGAAATATGAAAGCAAAATGACAAAAAAATACTGTATATAATAAAATAGCATTATTTTATATCGGAATAGTACCACAATAATACTAAATAAAATATATCAAATACAAATTAACAAATCGCTATTTATTTATTTTAAAATTTATCTTTTTCATTTTTATATCCTTTTAAATTTATTCAAACTTGAAAAGTTAACCAGACCAACTTAAGGAACTAAATTATAATTTGCAAACAACTCGTTAACAGTGCTTTACTTGTACCACTTTATCGTATATATACATATATATATATATATATATATATATATATATATATATATATATATATATATATATATATATATATATATATACATATATATACATACATTCATACATACATACATACATACATACATACATACATACATACATACATACATACATACATACATACATACATACATACATACATACATACATACATACATACATACATACATACATACATACATACATACATACATACATACATACATACATACATACATACATACATACATACATACATACATACTTACACGTGACAGAATTAGGAAGACTCACTCAAAATCTACATATTTTTGGTTAAGCTTAAACCATCTCGTACACGTGTTTGATCAAGATTTAAGTTCTATACTGTAACCTCATTTAATATGTGCTTGAAACCTTACGAGACACGCATATAAAACCTCAATAAACACGTGTTTGGAACTTTATAAAAAACGTGTCAAACTCCAAAACAAATTCCCCTGAAATCTGCCTGTTCTTGGTTTACGGCTGGATTGTGAAGGATATAAATATGTGTCTATAAGGTTTTAATTCCGAAAGTGAAACTAAATGTGCCGACTGGGTAGTTTCGGTTTGACTAATAGAAATCTTTGCCAGCTTATTCTTTTTTAATCCAAGATCTGGGGACTTTTATCTTAAAAATGAATTTATTTAAAAATGAGTTTTTACGAGTTACAAAAAGTACACTGCCACTCATAAAGGTTTTATTTCTCTTTTTTCTTCAGATATGATCTTAAAAAACATAAGTTATTAATATTATCACCATTTCAGCAGCACTAAAACTTCTTTCTGCTTCTATAGAAGATGGGGGAAGGCTTAGCATGGAGTTGTAAATCTTTTCTAAAGAGCATGGCCTTTTTCCAGTGCTTTCTAGTACTGCCATTTCACGTTTAATACAAATCAAAACTTCTTAAGGGGATGAATTACAAGTTAGTCCTTTAGCTCTCCCTATTGATGAAGTTGTAGGTAATAGAATTTCTGCTAGTTCTTCAGCTTTAGTTTTTTTTCTCATTGGTTCCATATTAGAAGTGGATTTAAACTCAAATGCTACTTCTAATTCACTTTTCCTTTGGTTATCCTCATGTAAAATTAAGCGTACATTTATTTCTCTTGCTGTTTTAGCAATATCATTTTTGGATACTTTAAAAGATTACCTGGTGATTCTGAATCTGACTATTAGTCACCTGGATTATCTATATAGCAAAGTAAACCAACAGTATAACAATTTCTTCTTTCAAAAATTCTTTAAAAAACAACAAAAAATAAATTTTGACCTATATTAGTATTTCGCTCTTTAGGATTTTGAAGTAAAAACAAAATAATTTTTTTCAGATTTTATCAGATTACAGTCTCTATTTCCCAACGCTATAACTTTTAGCTCTGCATTGTGAAGTGCCTTAAGAATATCAAAGACCTATTTTGTTTCTTCTTCCTTTAAAATCAAATCAGTTCTGAATATATCCACAAGAGCTTTTCCAATAACACTTTTTATTTCTAAGAATAGTTTTAACATGCTGATTAGAGAATTCCATTTTGTTTAAATATCCAGAACAAGCTTAATCTCTTTTCCTAAATCAGCTTTACAAATGTTTTGAAGAATATCATTTTAAGGTGGCGATTTTCTAAACATCTTTACTGTTTTACAAACCTTTAATATAAGAATAACATAGTCCTCATTAAACTGGGTTCCCTCATCAGCAAAACTATTATTTTCTTCATTTCAGCATTCTTCATGATCACGATCATCATCATCATCGTCATCATCATCATCATCATCATCATCATCATCATCATCATCATCATCATCATCATCATTATCATCATCATCAGGATCAGATTCAGCTTCTTCATTTTCATCATCCTCATTATTTATTAGTTCTTCTTGAGTTGTTTCCATTGCTGATTTTTTTTCTTATAAAGAATATCACAAAATGCAAGATGAATCCCATGGGAATGGCAAAGTTGGTGAATAACCACCATTTCTTGTCCCATTTTCTTCATAACTGAAGCACCATCATTGACACATCAGAAGAAAACAATGATCAAATTCGATTTGAATCATTTCACTTTGTCATTAACATTAATAACTGCTCTTTCTGAAGGCAATAAACCATTTATTCTAATCATTCCAAGAACAAAGTGATTATTTTCTGAACAATATACAATAAGACACAAGTATCTTCTAGTTCAACCTGAAGTCTACTCACCAAGAGAAATTGAAAATCTTTCTCCGTTTAATTTTTTTTGCTGAAGCTCGTGATTAATTTTTAATTTCATTGAGTTTGCATAGTTCATAACAAATGCCTTTATAGAATGTCGATCATCAAGGATTTTAAGTCCTTGAGCTTTCCAGCCATTTTTAATATCTTTACTATTGGCCAAAATTGCAAGAGATACGGTCTACAGCTATTAAACGAACTGATACCCTTCAGCTTTGTAGCAGCAGAACTTGGCTGGATAGTTTTTGACTTTTTTGAAACAACTTGGGTTGGCAAAATTTTATGTTTGTGCTCTAAATGATACAAGAAACTTGAAGTTGATAAATGGAATTTAAGTTTAACTGAACAATATTTGCACTTGAATATTGTCTTTATTTTCTGATAAAAAATGCTTCCGAACTACAGAACGAACTTTTTTAAACATCTTAAATGGCGTCCAGCCTATTTGTACTACCGCACTAAAAATACAGTACAATCTCTCTGATTCGATTTTTCCGGGGGAAAGTTCGAATTAGAGAGATTTTTGAATTATAGAATGTCAACTCTTCTTAATCACATTTCACGGTGACTTAACATTTAATCGCGTTACGGAGGTTTTCGAACAATGGAGATTATACTGTATATTATTTGTTTACATTTCACAGCGGTACGAGATAAAAGTTTGTTGTCAAAAAACGCCAAATTTTTTTGATTTTTATAACGGCTTTAAAATTAAAAACGCGTAAAACGATTTTTAAAATTATTCGATTAATCGTTTGGAAATTAATCGATTAAAGATTAACTTTTTTTAATCGATTAATCGTTAATCGATTACCACCCCTATTCAAAATGTGTACTTGCTAAAACTTTAGAAACTAAAAAAGCAAGAGGAGAATACAGTAACAGTTTAAATTCGGAAATGTCATCGAATCCTGTTCGGCCGCCGAACGGGTAATTTCAAAACATTTTTCGGGTCCCGGACCCGTTTGGGTATAAGCCCGTTAAATACCCGATACCCCGATAACTCGAAGCAATGATCGAACGGGTTATCGTGCACCGACAGCTTAAGAACCGAAAACGAGAAATTATGGGGAACCCGTTAGGGTATTGAACTTTTTTTTAAACCGAATACCGAACCCGTTCGGTTTTTGGCTTTATCACCATTCGGGTCCCGAAACATAGTAAAAGAATTTTAAAATTTGCGAAAATTTTTAAGAGCCACTAAACTTTTGCTACGAGTTATTGCTTACGGTATTTTTGGCATCTTTGGAAGAGTAAGTAAAATGTATAATGTAAAATTTTTAAAATGTATTAAGTTTAACTTACTTAAGCAGGTAGTTAGATAATGAAGTTTTTTGGTTAAAGTCTACAGTTAATTAAACAACATGAATAAATAAAAGAGATCAAATAATGTGAAAATATATGCAGTTTTGGTATCAAAAGTTAATTTTCTAGACACACTAGTCGCCTTAGTCATCATCATAGAAGTAAAACACTGGCAAGTATAGCAGTTTCACCTCAGAATTTTAATCTAACACTGATTACAAATAACTATTTAAAGTTTGAAAATGTACTGATTCGGAGACTGTTTTCATGAGCTTCTTAGCAAGAAGTATAGTGGAAGAATTCTTAACTAAGTTTTATAAAATCATTTTTTGAAAAATTATTTGTCTTCATCAATTTCATACATGTCCATAATGCTAATTGTGTCTTCAGATAGTTGCTGGCCAAGAATGTTAAATTTTGTTTTAAAGTTCTCTTCGACAACCCTGCGAGGTGAGACTTTGCTCAAGGTGCTTACTAGTTTTTTCACTCAAGTATTTAAAAGACAAGTGTTATAATTATAATAATTAAATACAAGTATAATTGCATATTGTACGCTTTAAATTTAAACTTGCAATTAGCATTGCTTTCTAATTCATTATATGGTGTTTCAAAACTTTTAGAATATAAAAGCTAATACCTGGCAAAATTTGTAGCTTCTGGAGAAGTGGAGAAGTTGTCCCGGTTGAGTTTTGAAAAAGTGGGTGAGCTTGATTTCCTTTGATTCTGGCGACTTTGCAAATCAGACACTCACAAATACTAGATGCCCTTGTCAAGACTGTTGGAGAAATTGACATAACTCATAAAAGTCATAAAGCTGTGAAAGAGTTGTTTTTTCGCCATTAGCACACCTCTCTATTGACTTACTAAATGCATCACAGAGTCCTAAGGGACTCTAGAGCCATCAAAGTTCAAGTTGACTTCTAAAATTTTATTTCCTCTTACTTTTTGAAAATCAGTCAATTAGCAAGTGGCCTTTTTCATGCGCAGAAAACAAACACTTCTCCTGTTGCCCTCATGTGACATTACATGGTCAGGCATTTTAAAGAACAGGTCAACAGTTTTTCAATCTTGCAAATGACATAATTTTTTAAGTGATTTTAGTTTCTGAAATTTTAAATTACGGCTTTTACGCGCAAACTACCAAAAAAAAAAACAATTGTGCACTTGAAACCAATATCTGAGGTGGGCTATCGTAAAATAAATATTTTTTACACTTTCAATGCCATAAACCCTGCAACTAAAAAACTCTTATATGGCTAAGTTTTCTGGTTCCTTTGAATTATTTTTTAAAAATGTCTTCAGCTTTCTCTCCTTCTTCTGCCCCATATGATAAATCTAGCACTGCATAGTTTTCCTTTAAACAATGATTTTTAAATGCATTTCTCTTCTGCGGAAGCAAAATCTTGATTTTAAAAATTTCATTTTTGTAATGCCCAAGGTATGCACTTTCATGTCTCTAAAGGTTTTCTTTAGGAGAGGACTTCATCTCAAATGTTTTTAATGGAGAGGGGTGATATAACCAGTAATTGTGAACTCACACATGTAAGGTGATAAGTGTAAGGTGTAAAACAGAAATTTATAATGATCAACCTTCATGTAAGTTTTTTTGTCATTAATAACACAGAAATATTTAGAAATAAAAATGTCATAAAATATCTGCAGCAAACGCTAACGTCTTTTCTTGAGGTTCAGTGCAGTTTACATAGAAAAAAAATTGTAGTATAACATTATCAGAACTTTTTGCAAAAGATTTATAGAAATGTTTCTATTTAATTTTGTAGTTTTTTATTTCTGTTTCTATTTGAGCATATTTACTTTTTTGTTTCTAATCAAAATTATTATAAAAACACAAAAACTAATTTTAAAAAGTTTAACAAAAAAAAAACGTGTCTGCTTTCAATATGAAGTAGCAAGATAACAACCATTTAATAAGTGGTGGCTGATTATGATAAACGCCTTCATTATTTTTATCTAGTGAGGATGCGGTACAAATTTTATAATTACTATTTTCAAGGAGTTATCCGACACCTATCCCACTGTCCTATAAATAACAGTAGCAATATTATATATATTAATTTTTGATAGTTCTTATTCCGAATATTAGTAAACAAACGAAGTTTGCCAAAATTTCTCAAAAATATTTTTGTTTTTACTTTTATCCAAGGATAAAACTCATGTATGAATTCATCTTGGTGCAGATCTCTCCTATTTTGCAATATATTTTTTGTAAAAGGAATTAGTGTACCACTGTGACCTTGCCGTCAAATGAGCAATAGTTCCCGGAAAGGAAAGAGCAGTCCATAAGGCAATCACTAGCGGACTCTAAACCCTAAATATCTGAAATAAGAAATAACAATTTCCTAGAATTTTTTATTAAATTCAAACATGGAGCCGGTTTCTGAAACCGTTATTGAGTTATTTTGGCCTAAAAATATAAGAAAAACTATTAGAAAATGGTCTAAAAAGAGAAACACACTACTCTCGTTATATTAATCTAAATAACTAAAAATGTATTAAATCTTCAGAAGCTATGAATAATTAAAGTTAATTTAACGAAATATCTTATAAAAAACAATAACTATTTGAAGTTGTGTAATAACAGGGAAGAAATATCGTTGCATTATTAGGAAGAGGTTTGTTTTATTGTCAAATTACCCCCACTCCTACCTTTTAAAAAAATGATTTTAAGTGAATGTTTAAAGCAAAAAAAAACAACAGCACACTGGAGAAATGAACCAGCGTCACCAGTAAATAGATGTTAATGACTTACCAATGAACACACGGTATCAAGGGTTTATAAAAAAACAAACATTTGTTATATAATCTATTTCGCTAAATATTATATTAAATTGCACAAACAAAAGGACTAAATAAAACACAAACAAGCATGCTTTAAACACTGAATTAATGCAAATTGTAAAAAAAACAAAAACTTGAGAAAAGGTTTTAAAATAAAATTTTATCTTGCTGTTCATAGAGAACTGTTTTGCGTAATTTAAGGTTCATGTTTGATTTGAGTTTTTTTAAGTTTGTCAATACTTTTAAATTTACAAAAGTACTTCAAAATAGAATATTGAAAATAAAAATAATAAAAAAATTGCATTTTTTTTTCAATCAGATTGGTTTGACAGATTGATTTTAGTTCCTCAAACTCAAGCATTTGTTGTTTGCGAATATGATACACATTTCTTTTTTCTCTTTTTAAGAAACTTGTACTGCAAGCCCCAAAATCTTAAGAAAACTTAAATAAAAAGCAGTAAATAAATCACAAACAAAATAAAGCTCAAAGTTTAAACGTTGAAATAACGCAAATCGTAAAAACTTCTTTACAAAACTTGTATTACCGTTATATATACCGTTAAATAGGAGAAGAAATGGTGTGAGCTGCAAAAACTTTTAATGCTCCAACAAAATTGATAAAATTATTTCGAATATAAAGTATTTGGAAATGCTCGGCAGCTTGAAAACTTGCAACGGAAAATGACATTGAATAACTTGTCTTTAATAAACGATACACAGACCGCCTAAATTTAACATTATCAAGAGACCAAGATATAGATACAATAGAGTTCAGACTTTTGACACTTTACAAACATGGTTTTGCAATATGGTATGGTAGCAAACGCTTCAGATGTTTTTGAAAATACGAAATCTCTATCAATAAAAGCTTCTGTTTCCATGCAAGAGTTCAAAAAAAGTAAAAGAGCAAAAGGCTTGACGAAATAAGATAGACAAAAACTGAGGAATTGATCCTCTGATTGCAGCATCTTATATCACAGAACTGAAGTAAAATGCAAACTGAAGAAAAACGCTATAATAATTAATGAGAAAGACTGATTTTCAGGTAACCAATCGAAAATATTGCGTACGAGAGCATTAACTATTAAAATCTGATTTTTTTAAGATCGACTTTAGAGAACTTTAAATGAGGAGCCTACGTAATATTTTGTAGTTTTTCAAACACAACGTCATGTTTAATCAAATACCATAGCGTTAACTTGATAAAATCCTGGAACATAAATTTCCATATAAACATTACATAAGGCCAGATCTGCGTAAGACTTGAAAATCATAAAAACAAGGGAGAGTTGTGAAACAATACGAATATTAATTTTTAATATGCAATGGTAACAAACGCTTCACTTTTTATTTGCCGATATTAAAATGCGTTTCGTTTGCTGTAAATATTTTGAGGACTACATGCTTACTCCCTCTTTGACAACAGACAAAAGATCAAAGTAAGAGAATAATAATCTATAAGAATTTGAGAAAATCTTACAGTACTATCACAAACGATGGTTGGGGTGGCTTGCAATGATAAGAAACTTCTTATCAACACTAGACACAACTGAGTTATGAAACAATTAAAACCACTAGTTCCAAATTTACATTTGGTCTTTTGCTGTTTTGATTCTTAATAACACATTTGTTTTCTATTAATCTTGAGCGTTGCTTACAAACACAATAACTTTGCAGCAAAATACGAAAATGAAGTTCGATATATCAAAAGTTATTCAATGCTAAACTTTATAATAGAAAATATCAGAAGAAAAGCTTTTTGTGGAAACATTTTACCGTAACAGCTTGCGATTCCATATACGAAACTTGCAATATCTTCAATGTGAAAATATATTGTGGATCGCGCTATCCAAGACTTCAATCACTTAGCAGACTTTCATCTCATTTAAAAATTCAGCTCCCACAGCTTATTTAAAAAAATTTGAACTACTGAAAAAAGTTTTATTCACAAGTACCGGCAGCCCTGAAAATATGCCAAGGCTGGGTTGACAATAGCTCAATTAGATAGAAAAACTACAAAAAAAGTATGAAGTTTCATTGATCTATATTTGAAATGATTGTCCTTGACTAACCCTCGAATGATCCGTGATTATTACGCTACCATGCAGAATTTTCATCATGAGTAATTGGGGACAATGACACGCTTCACTTCAGACAAATGGGAGTGGATCAAGTTCTGCCTGCCATGTTCTAAGTTTGATGAAAAACGTGCAGCTTCAAACATTTTTCAAAGACTTGATTATGTTGAGAAAGAGTGGGAAATAAGATACAAGATCACATTCTGGTTACGTGATAATGCGGCAAATTTAAAAGCAGCATTCAAAGAATCGCAATGTGTTTACAAGTCTGTTTGGTAGCTTAATCATTTACTTCGACTAGTGATCAAAAAGGACTTTTTTAACTCAAGAGCTGTAAGTTTGACAGAAAAATGCCGAAAGCGTTGCACCCATGTTTCTTAATCAAATTCCTCATTCTCTGAGCTCTACAACCAACAAGAGATTCAAATGAACTCTTTTGACAGACTTGGGTTCAAAAACGATGTCTCAGCACTCTGGATTTCAACTTATTACATGCTTGAAAGAATTCTGTACTTGAAGTCGGTAATTGCTATCACACTGCTCAATCGTCGTTTCTGTGGCATTATACAGGATTGGAACCTGCATGAAATCTAGTAAACATCTTAGCAATATTTGAAGAAGCCACCAAATTACTCAGTGGAAAGGATGCTTGCATCAGTGCATGTATTCCGATATGGCAACTATCATGAAGTCATTTGACGTTCCCTTGGATGACTAAGAAGAATAGGCATGAAAAACGCTTTGAAGAATGAAATTGAGACACGTTTTTTGGTTTAGAAACCATAGATCATTTTGCAATAGTAACATTTCTTGATCACAGATTCAAACAGCAAAGCAGCGTTATTTGGTTTCCCTCCAACCATGCTGACCTAAATATATAACATTTATCATATCAATATTATGTAAGTAGCATGCAATAAACTTTGAAAAAAAACTACAAATAGTAAAAAATAAGTTTAGTCTGAATACTGAGTGTGTTTAAATTTTAAAAATTTACTTATTTAAGTTTAGATTTAGATTTTAGCCAAATTTATTTTAAGGGATTTTATTTTAAAGAGTAATTCAAAAGGCTTCTTTTTTAATGAGAAAGTTAATTATTTGTTAAATTTGGAATTAAAAATGATGAAAGAGCTTTTACTTAAATCATAAGTTTTTTCGATAGATATTACAAAAATAGAAGAAAAAAAAAGATTTTTTTTTTTTATTTTTGTAATATCTATCTTTTTACCTATCTATCTTTTTATCTATTTATCTTTTCTTTTTTTTTTTTCCTTTTATCATAAACTCATTAAAAAAATGTAAATTTCTTTTCTACATATCCAAGATTTGTCTACAAATCCAACTAGGAGAGTTTTGGAATGTTGATAAAGTTGACAAGAGATCTAAGACTTTTGGGGAGTTAATTATATTAACAACTTTTATCATCAGCTATAATATTCTCAAATTTAATATATTTATTAAAGGGCATGGGATCAAAATATGTTGGGATATTTTCACGTAGATGATCAGTATAGGCGTGGATGCTTAGAAAAAAGCAGCTTATTTTTTACGTTTATAATTAGCTAAAATGTCCGAAATATCAAAAAAATATTAAATTAATATACAACACAAATATTTGCGGATATTTTTATACATCTAACTTATGAAAAAACAAAAAGGATAATAATTCTCAGTTTTGGCAATTATTTTGACTTTTTTTTTAAAATTCTCTTTTTTAATGCCTTCTGTAATTAGATTTTTTTACATTTAAATTCTCATTTTCAAATTCTTTTAGCAATATCATTGAGACTCCTCTTCATATTTGTCTTTAGTTTTTCAATCTGTTCTCGAGTTAATGGTTTTCCTGTGATCATTTTGAAATGAACCAATTTCTTATTTCAATTGCTTAAAAAAACGAACCAAGTTTGCATAGAAAAACAATCCAATACCACAAATAAAAATTTGTTATTAGCAGCATTTTGAAGGTGACTTCCAAGCTTAGTAAAAATTTCCAGGTTGACAACTAGTCCACTTCTCTCCAACAAAGTAGGCTAGATTTTGTTCACAATATAATCAGCTAAAACATTGGGCCTGTAACCGGGAGACTTTAAAAAGTAAGTTATTGGTGAGGTTTTAATCTTTTTAAATTTTTGATTCTATTTTTAAGATCAATATTTCATAAAATTCGAAAAAAACTGCAGTAGCAAGCAATCCTTTCTTATATTGTCAATATTCAAGTTATATTAACACGTTTTCGAATGGAAACTATTATGAAAAATATTTAATAAACAGGGTAACGGAAATCAAACTGTTTGGTGGAGGATGAAACTATTAATGTTGCAAGTAAGTTTTTAAGGTTGCAAGGGTAACAAAGTTTGCAGACCAACACACAACCAATGTAAAATATCATTATGATAAAGATGATAAAGATTTAAAATATCTCTGCACATTTAACAAAAATTTGAAATTTTTCAAGGAACTTTGATTCTTTCTTCAATAATATTTCTTCCCCGCTGCAGAAAAGGAATGCAGAAATTTTGGAGTTTTCCTTTAAAAGACTATTTAACTCTTGTACGCAACAAAATCATAGAGAATCGTTTGATAATCTGAGAAAAAGCTCCCTCTCACACTAATCCAAAATTGGTCCCAACCTCAATTTTGAGGACCTAAAAAACGACCGATGGGGCATTAATTTGCAAGGTCTTAGAAATCACCAAATATAAAAATTAAAATCTAATCTCTATAGCCAAAGGAGAAAAACACAGTTAAAGATTTATAGCATTTTGCGCTGCTGATCGCCCTTAGTAGGAATCTCGCCTTTGAAAAAACGGCCAAAATATAGGAGCTTTTTGTCAAGTTATAGCCAACACATACAGTATGTGCCAAAATTGTCACCATGTTTGAACAAAGAAATATTTTATATTTTTTTTTAATAGAAAAGCTGTGAAAACAAATGAAATTTTAGTTTTATCAATTAAATTTAAGACTTAGGTAACTAATAATATTGCTTTTTGTTAAATTTAGAAGATATTGAATTTTTTTTTAAAATTTTATGTGAAGAGCTAATGGTGACAATTCTGTCGCGAATGAATGCAATTAACATATTTGCCCACAGTTAATTAGGCATGCGACATAAATAAATAGCCTTATGACTAAAATGATCGAGTTATCAACTATTCACAGATTTTTAACGATTAAATATCATTTAAAGTTTGATTTTGTTTACAAAACATAAAAAAATTATTGTTATTATCATCATTAGGAAAATAAATCTTTAGATTTAATTTCCTAATGATGATAATAACAATAATTTTTTTATGTTTTGTAAACAAAATCAATCATTTTAATTAGAAAAAAATATTGTGGTAAGGCTTAAATCCGGACAATCTTATCGTGAAATCGCTGCTGAGTTCGGAAAGTCTCATAATCTCATATATAAAATCAAATTGCGCAATAATTTAGAAGTAAACAAGCCTAAAAGTGGTCGAAAGAAAATTTTTACACCAAGAGACCAAAGAACAATCACTCGTTTAATTGCTTCTGGAGAGTCTAAACTGCAAAGGATTTTACTAATTTAATGAATAACAGCTATGGGACTCATGCTTCAGTGCGGACAGTCAATAGAGAGCTCGAAAGAATTGGTTTTCAATCCAGAAGAAAGATCAAGAAGCCGTTGTTAGTTTCTCGTCATCGCCAAGCTCGTTTAAATTATGCTAAACTTCATGCACACATGACTTTTGATGACTTTTAATGACTGGATTTGGACAAATGAAAGCAAAACTAATATGTTTGGATCAGATGGTATAAGATTTACTTGGAGAAAGCCTAATTCACCATTAAGTGCTCGAGGTTTTACACCAACCGTTAAATATGGCGGAGGAAAACTCTTGTTTTGGGGATGTTTCTGTGCTCGTGGAGTCGGTGAATTAGTGAAAATTAATAGAATAATGAACACTGATGACTATATAAACATCTTAAAGGTCGAGTATTTCAAGTCCCTTCGAAAATGGGGCAGAACTGTACGTAACACGATGTTCATGCAAGATAACGACCCCAAGCATAAGGCTGATAAGACCATTAAATTTTTTCACGAGAAGAAATTGAAAGTCATTGACTGGCCAGCACAAGGCCTTGATCTTAACCCACTCGAAAATTTATGGGCAATAGTTAAACAATTGGTCTAAAACTTTCCTACTCCATCTAAGAATAAGGATGAACTTTGGGCTCATGCACAAGAGGTTTGGTACTCAATTACACCCGAGGAATGCCGCAAAATGGTTGCTAGTGTTCCTGAAAGAATTCAGGCTGTAATTAAATTTAAGGAAGGATACACTCGATATTAATTTACTACAATATGTTATTTGCTTTCATTTGCCCAAAAAAACCACAAAAGTGAAAAAAACAAACAAAATAGATTTACAACGGGGCTCCAAGTGCGATCAGCAGCGCAAAATAATATAAAACTTTAACTGTGTTTTTCTCCTTTGGGTATGGAGATTAGATTTTAATTTTTATATCTGGTAATATCGGAGACCTTGCAGATTAATGCCACATCAGTCGTTTTTTTGGTCCTCAAATTTGAGGTTGGCACCAAATTTGGATAGGTGTTCTCACAATGGAACATTTGTCAGAGCACATAATAAGCTGAAATTTGTTTTACAGATTTTTAAAAGTTATACAGAAAAGATAATAGTAATAAAAAAAAAAGAAGATCTTGAACGTGTCTACGTTTGTGTATGTAAGCATCAATTGGACTTTGTAGGCAACTAACTAAACGAATACACTAATTGAAGACACTAAAGTCATCAAACTACAATGCGTTTTAAACTGCAAAGATTTTTCATCAATAAAGTCATTGGAGGATTGTTTACTCTGTAAATGAATATCATCATTTTTTATTTTTCTTTCAGCAAGTTGTCATTAAACCGTTGACCTTTAAAATATTCTTTAGGTAAAAATGCTATAAGCACGAGGCATCATGATTGTACATAAGTGTTAAAAGATATCATGGCTGTCATTAAAGCAGCCAGTTGCTTTTTCTTATTTTATTATTGTAATCCCTTGGTTGAAAATATTGCTGTATTGTAGGGCATATAACCGGTTTTTAAAAACCGGTTATATATATATTAACCGGTTATATATATATTATTGTATATATATATATATATATATATATATATATTATTGTATATATATATTATTGTATATATATATATATATATATATATATATATATATATATATATATATATATATTTATATATATATATATATATATATATATACATACATATATATATATATATATATATATATATATATATATAATTATATATATATATATATATATATATATATATATACATACATATATATATATATATATATATATATATATATATATATATATATATATATATATATATATATATATATACAGTTTTTTTACTTTAGAAAAAAGTTGTAATTGGTTTTATTTTCGGCGGTTTTTGCGGTTTTTTTAATCAATCTAATGAAAAATTTAAATGTTTCTGCTGCACTTTTATTATAACAAATAACTAATTGTAAATTTTAATTGGATTTTGGCAATCCTTTGGTTTCTGTTTATGCTATATTCACGGTGCTGCAGCATGAAATTGAAGTATGATTTGAAGTCAAAAACATTTTTCCAAAGTGGTTTAAAAATATCCTTCACGGAAGAAATAAAGATTCCCCCATTTGGAAGCACTTTTTACACTGCAAATAGTTGGAGCAGGCCAAGTGCAAGAAATGTGACAAAGAGATGAAGTGCAAAGGAGGATTTATTAGTGAAATGAGAGCTCGTTTGAAGACAAAGCATGACATTGACTTGTCTACGATTACTATCTCGGCGGAAAAAACGAAAAAACTCTCTAATATTGACAACTTCTTCAAAGCAGAAAAAGATTTCCTTTCAGTGGTTTTGTCAGAGCTAGTAGCTTGTGATGGAATTCCAGTTCGAGTCCTGTCAAAAAGCCAGAGATACAAGGTTCCTGCTGATGCAAATGCAATTTCAGCTATTATAATAAAGCATGGGGTAGAAATCAAAACTCTCTTCAAAAAACAATTTCAGGATCTAAGAAATTCGAATCATCTTTTTAGCTTAACTCAAGATGAATACACTTGTATGCAAAATCTACGTTATATGAATAATAACGTTCATGTTTAGGATCGTCATTGAAATTTTGGCTTGGTGAGAATCTTTGTATCTAAGCCAGCTGAAAAAGCAATAGCTGTCGTGAAGAAAAAGCTTGATGAGTTTGGAATTGATCTTGATTCTGATGTTGTGGCTGCAACCTCTGACGGAGCTTCAGTGATGGTAAAACTTGGCAAATCCATTCCTCAAATTCACCAATTATGCTTTGCACATGGCAGACATTTGGCCGTTTGTGAAGTCCTTTGTAAAGATTTGGAACTAATTGCAGATGACTTAACAATTGGTGATGACACTATATCTGATGGTGAAATAAGTGATGATGATGATAATTATTATAATGATGGGTCTTTACAGTAAGTATGATTTGCAGGGTCAATTAGACATAACATTGTATTTCATATCTCAATCCTAATTAAAATATTCAGGTAAACGATGAAGATGCCCAACTTTCTAAGGTTCGACAAGACAATCCAAATCTTATTTCCAAAGTGAGGAAATGCGTTTGACTGTTTCGTAAAAACCCAGTTAAAAATGAAGATTTACGTCAGAAACATGTAAAAGCTGAATTTATAAGAGAATATATGCTAATGCTTGATTCCAAAACAAAATGGAACAGTTTAGTAAACATGATAAAACGCTTTGTTAAACTTAAAAAGCCAATCAAAATGTCTTTGATTGAATTATCAAGTGATATTCACTTCTCTGATGAAAAATTCTCTGAGTTAGAAGAATTAATTGCTGCCCTGTGAAGATTGGAGCTGATGCCCTTAGCAGACGGGATGCAACCTTGATAAGTGCAGATGAAGTAACAAAATTCAATTATCAACAATTGAATATGCAAAAATCCTTTTCAGCAAAGAGCTTTTAGCATCATTTATTAAGCGTATGAAGCAGAGAAGAAATTTGGAAGTCATGGCTGTATTGTTATATTTAACTAATCCTGATGCTTTAAAACCAAAGTCCTGATGCATTTGGGATTCCATAAGTAAAGCGAGCTAATCTGGCCAAAACAGGTACTAATATTTTTTGCCGATTGTTTGAAAAAAATTGCAATTCTGAAGAGAACAATCAAGATTTACCCCATAATGAAATTTAGATATGTTTTTTAATGCTTTAAAAGGTTAATGTGTCATCAGCGTAAGGGCAGAACGTTCATTTTAAGCAAGTGGTTAGTTTGTGATTAAGCTTAGGACTTTGAAGCTGAAATGATGATAATTTTGATATATTTTGTATGATGAGACCATATTATTTGTTAAATAGAGACAAAAAGTATAAGTTTCTTTTGTTAATACAGTATTGAGATTATCAATGTTAAATAAATATAAATAACACCCTTTTTGCTTGCGTTTTAAGCCTAAAAATTAAACAGTAAAAAACCGGATTTTAACGGGTTTATTTTTTAAAAAAACGGCGGTAAAAACCGGTTTTTGAGAAAGAAAATGGTTTTTCCGCGGTTTTTACAAACGAATGCAAGATCATTTGTAATCAGCGTGAAAATTAAAAAATAATTTTAACGCTGATTACAAATGATCTTGCATTCGTTTGTGATTTTTAATTTCCAGTCAACAGCGAATAGTAGTGCTAGATGTTTGAAATTCTGAGAAAATGAATTTTAATCTTTCGGTTCTTTATCGTTCTCCGTAAGATTTACACTAGATAATGACGTTATACTAACGTAAAATTCTGATGTTAGATTAACGTTATACTAACATAAATTTAAGTTGGAAAATTATTGGCGTTTTATATTCACGTAAAATATTGATTGTAATTGTTTTTAATATTTAATGTTAATATACTGTTATATTCATATAACCCTGCCGAAGCCTATGGCCTATGGCTTCGTGTCATGGTTATTATATGAATATAGCCGTTTATAAACGGTTTATATATACCTTTAATGTTAATATACTAGCATTAAATGTTTAACACAATTACAAGCAATATTCAACGTTAATATAAGGGTTTCTAATCCCTCACAAGGGTTTAGAAAAACAATTTCGGGGATACTCAAACTAAAAATACAATAAATGTTTTTAAAGACTTTATTTAAAGAAGTATTATGTAACCTCAAAATTATTTGTGCTTCCGTCGAAGACTCGTACATTACCAGGATGACTTCTAAAATACAACATGGGATACTGTTAATGGGATGTTAAAAAAATAGTTAAAAGTACATTTTTCTTGTAACTGACTAGTTGTTTGATTTTTTCTTAACCCTAACTTTCAAGATTCAAGACTAAGATGTATCTAATTATACAAAACATATGTAATGAAGAAGAGATAGATAGAACAATATTGACATATTTAGATCTTCATTATCATCACTCATAAGAACCTCAGAGTCTAGATCAGAACTCTCAGTTACAGAGGTATCTTTATGATCAAACACACACACAAAAATCGTTATAGTTCTCAATTTCAATGTTTTGGAAATCAATGCTACTCTCCACTTCATTAATATTGGATTTGATATGCAATAAGTTGTCAATTTCTTCATTTACAAGAAGATTGTTTAGGGCTCGATTACTTTACCACCATTCCCTCAAGTATTGATTTTTCTCTTGTTTATTCATTTTTATTATTCTGAAATAAAACTAAATTTTAGTAGTTTTTACAATAACAAGATGATAATAAAAACTAAACATAATAAAAAAATAAAAAACAAGAAAACATAAATTTTTAATAATAATAAAAAGGTTACTACATTTATTCAAAATAAGTTTTTTACTTGCTAGCTCATTAATCTTATACAGTTAAATGTTTCTATCATAGCTAAAATCATACAGCTAAATGTTTTTATAATAATTAAAATCATGCAGTTAAATTTTTGTATCATAATAAAATCATACAGCTAAATATTTGTATAATAATTAAAATCATACAGTTGAATGTTTGTATTATAGTTAAAATCATACAGTTAAAAGTCTAATCAAATATTTTATTTTATTTCAAGCTAGTTTTTGTTTTATCCTAAATAACTAATAAACATAGCTAATAAACTCAAGCAAGTGTTTTTTATTATTATATAGTAATTATTATTAGTAACTAGCAAAAAGCAACCCGTAATACGGGTTATGGTCGGTCTATCACTTAATTTATAGTGGCTGTTTTCCACTATTTAAAGTTGCGAAACCTTAACTGATACCCTTTCAGAAAAACGCATTCAAATTGAAAAAATTGAACCATTTGTAAAATTAAAATAAAAAGTATGCGGAGGTAAAATAATTTACCAATTATTTAACATTAGTTGAGAAATTTAAAACTGACAGAGATCATATCAGTGTAAGGCAGAACCATTTTCCTCGACATTACTAAGTTCAAAACAATACGTTTTTAGTTACTGACAGAAAATAATAACACTTCATCAAGCTTTAAATTGACGAAAAAAGCTAAATTTTTGTTATATTTTTTATAACATGAACTTTAATTAATAAGAGTAATATAAAGCGAACGTTAATTATACATGTCTTTAAAACATTGTCTTTAAAACGTTGTCATTGTCTTTAAAACGTTGTCATTGTCTTTAAAACGTTTTAAAACATTGTCTTTAAAACGTTAAATGCACACAACCAAATAAATTTATTAAAAATAACTGACCATTACTATTTATGGCACTAATCTGACCATTTTTATATATATGTCCTCTTTGTTTCAATAGCTTTTAGTAAACGGTAATTTACTACCATTTACTAAAAATTCCTTTTGTTACTCGAAATTTAATTCTCTTAAATATTTTGACACTAATAAAGGACCTCCCTTCCCCGTTTTTGCCTTAATGGTGGTCAAGAGAAAAATTATTTTTATTAAGAGTAGTCAAGTTTTGGATGAAGACCTTTTACCAGAATAATGAAATGTAAAACAATGATTTACGTGTGTAAGAATTTTTTCTTTTTAATATTTATAAGAGTTTAACATATATAGGAATTTTTTCTTTCCTCAAAAGTGTTGCAAATGCAAACTAAGCTAATTAATTAGTAAAAAACCTTATAAAATTTAAGTAACTCGATATTTGAAAAATGCGCTAAACTACAATATTCACCACCCATTTAAAAAGATTCCCTAAATTACCTACAGCATATTATTAGGCTTAAAATAAAGAAAATTAAAAAAAAATTGAACTAATTCATACATTTATATCATTTTAACTGACCAAAACTTACAATAAAAGGTAATTAGGTTTCTTTTTATAAATCGTATAAATGCGTCAATCGTAAATCCTAAAGAAAAAAAAAAATAGAATTATTATCTATAATATAATTAGTACAGAAATGTTTAATGTTTAACGTCGTTTCGTCATTAGTTACTAGGCTTTGAAAGAGCGCGTTCTCAAAATGCATGCGGCCATTGGAGAAAGATCCATGAAGCGAGTTAAAACTTTTTTCCTTTTGGAATTTAATTATTAGTTTAGATTTGGAATTTAATTATTACTTTAGATATATTACATAAAGAATCATATTAAGATAAATAATCATCGTTAAGATCATCTTATAATTGAAGTAAGTATATGAAATAGTTATATATACATTTTTATTAGATAAAGTAGAAATGATTTTAATTTTTATTAGATAAAGTAGAAAGGATTTAAATTTTTTAAATCGTTTATATTTTGTTTGTTTTAGTTTTTCTTTTTGCAGTTTTGTTTTTATTATCTTATTTTTTAGAAGGAAAATAGGGGTATGTATGTTATTTAAAGTTATACTAATGCTATTTCCATAAAATGGTTATTACTACATTGAAATTTCTGTGATGCTATTAACTATTTTTGTTCTTTTTTAGAAAATTTAGAAAAGTAAATTTAACTTTTGTGCCAACACTGACATGGCATGTCACATGTTATTGTATGTAAAGGTTAAATTTTGTTATGAGGATTACAGTTCTTATGAAGAAAAAAAAGAAGGTAAAGAGTATTGTTTGTAAATATATATTTTGTATCTTTTTAAATTTTCTCGCATCATTTTTAAAATTTTTGTTTGCACACGTTTATTGTTTGCATATATGCTTTTTTGATATGTATGTGTATGTGGTAATAAGTGCTTTATAGTTGTTTTATCAATGTGTTTTTATAATAATGTTTTTATAATAAGGTAAAGTGTTTTTTTACTGTTTGTGTATGAGTTAATATGTGTTATATAATTGTTTTAAATATGTATATAAGGAATATATTTAACCTTATATACATATTTAAACACATTTATTGTGTTTATAGTTGGTACATATGTTTATATTATGTTGTCTCCGTGTTTTCAAAGTGCTATGACTTGGTAAACATCTACCTGAAACTCATTTATTGTATTTTAGAGAAGAAGCAGAACAAATGGCTTAAGATTGTGCAGCTCAACGTAATACGCATGTAACAGCATGGTTTAAGTTAAATACTGAAAATGAAAGAGCACATTGCTATTCTTAGGTAGACATTCCTTATCACTTTATATTTGATGATAAACATTGTAAATGAAAGGTTAGATAAAGGGGTGGTAATAAGGTGATAGTAAGAATGTATAAAGTTAATCCAACTGGAAAATTCTTTTTTCTTAAACTGCTACTTTTGCAAGCAAAAGAAGCAACATCTTGGGAGGATATGCGTACTGTTAATGGTATTGTCCTTGAAACGTTTCGTGAAGCATGTGTTTTGAAAGAATTGTTGTAAGATGGCACTGAATGGCAGAATACTCTTTCTGAGGCGGTTTTAACACGTATGCCAAAGCAAATTAGACAGTTGTTTTCAATTTTTTTCACCTTTTGTGAATCTGACAATTCTTTACATCTCTGGAATACATGCAAAGCTTTTATGATGGAAGATTTCATTCACTGCTCAATCCCACTTCTAATAGCTGAACAAGCTATTCTTCATCAAATTAAAAAGATTATTAATCAAAGTGGTAAAATGCTGACTGATTACAATCTGCCTGTTATTGATGAGGTTATTGGCTTAAATCTAGAAAATTTTGATGAAAATGTTCAACTACTGAAATAGTAGAATTGTGTATAAACACAACCAGCTGAAATAGTAGAATTGTGTGTAAAATGTTCTTTGCATAGGCAATTGGTGCAGAAGTTTGCATTAACTGAAAATATGAGAGTACAAGATGGAGAAGGTGAATTTTCCCAATGGCTACTAAAACTAGGGAATGGAACAATACCTGTCAAAGAGGAGGATCCTTTTAAAGGATGCATTAAAATACCAAATCAGTGCATTATTAGAGAAAATGAATCAATTGTTGAAAAGATTTTTGGAGACGCTGATCAAAATGATTATTCTAAATGTGTGATTTTAACACCAACTAATGTTGAATCATTATCAATCAATGAAGAAGTTCTTAAATGTCTGCTGAGTGAGGTCAAAATTTATTTAAGTGCTGATCAAATTGATACTGATGATATTTATGAAAGAAATAACTTTCCTGTTGAGTTTTTGAACAGCTTAACTCCTTCAGGTATGCTACCTCATTGTTTAAAATTGAAAATTGGTTGTGTAATTGTGCTACTTAGAAATTTAAATCTCAAAGCTGGGTGATGTAATGGTACTCCAATGAAAGTTTGTGCTCTTCAAAATAATTATATTGATGCAGAGGATTTGACAGGTGTTTCTAGTGGTAAATGGGTTTTTGTTCCTCAAATTCAGTTGGCTCCATCAGATTCTAATTTACCTTTTGTTCTGAAACGTCGTCAGTTTACTGTCAGATTGGCTTATTCAATGACAATTAACAAAAGTCAAGGTCAAACATTTGATAGAGTTGGGGTATATCTCAAAAAACCGTGTTTCTCTCATGGTCAACTATATGTTGCATGTTCAAGAACTAGGGCATTTAATAGTTTGTTTTTCAAAATTGATAAACATCTCATTCAAGATATGGTAGGTGAAAAGTGTTACACGAATAATGTTACATTTTTTTTATTACTTTAATACTTTTTTCATAGTTTTTGATAAATATTACTGTCATTTAATATGTTTATATGTGTTATATGAAACCATATTTGTTTATAGCTGTATATATGTTTAAATTATGTTGTTTCCATGTTTTCAAAGTGGTGTGAGTTGGCATTATATTGAGGAAGATTGATAACCTTGCCAGCCAAGCGGTGTACTTATAGCAGAGGTGTGACTTGGCAGCATTTAGTGTCAGGCGGTTTTACTGCTTTAGAGCTAGATTGTTTTGTCTAGCCTTTTTTAATTATTCTGGAAACACAATAATGTCTGTTAATGTTTAGCGTAATGTGTATGGGAGAGTATGCTACCTTGATCTTTAAATCTAGGGTGTTTTAATGTCCTAAATTTGAAGTAATTGAATAGCTAATAATTATAAAAACAAGTATACTTTTATGTAGTTGTATGTTTAGTAAAAAGATAAATATATAGTTAACTTTAAATTGATTTTCTACTTTTGCCTTTCATATTTTAATTTGGTTTGTTATTTTCGCTGGATTTTAGGATCAAGGGTGTAAATATGCTAAAAATGCAGTTTAAATCTTAGTTTGATTTTTTTTTTTAAATTTATTTTAGTATTGTTAATCCTTTCCACATTGAAACAGATTTTATAGTTACATTTTCGATAATTATTTATATTAACTGCCATGTCAAAATAGGTTACTATAAATAGATAAATTGATTCTCAGTTTTTATGTGCTTTTTTTTTTCTTTAAGATTTACGATTGACGCATTTATACGATTTATAAAAAGAAAACCTGATTACCTTTTATTGTAAATTTTTGTCAGTTAAAATGATATAAATATATGCAATTAGCTCAATTTTTTTAAATTTTCTCTATTTTATGCCTAATAATATTTGTTGTACGTAACTTAGGGGATCTTCTTAAACGGAGGGTGAATATTGTAGTTTAGCGCATTTGTCAAATATCGAGTTACTTAAACTTTGTAAGGTGTTTAACTAATTAATTAGCTTAATTTTGAGGAAAGAAAAATTCTTATATATGTTAAATTCTTAAATCATTGTTTCACATTTTATTATTCTGGTAAAAGGTCTTCATCCAAAACTTGATTACTCTTAATAAAAATAGCTCTATTCTCCTGACCACCATTAAGGCAAAAACGGGGAAGGGAGGTCCTTTATTAGTTTCAAAATATTTAAGAGAATTAAATTTCGAGTATCAAAAGGAATTTTTAGTAAATTGTAGCTAATTACCGTTTACTAAAAGTTATTGAAACAAAGAGGACATATATATAAAAATGGTCAGATTAGTGCCATAAATAGTAATGTTCAGTTATTTTTAATAAATTTATTTGGTTGTGTGCATTTAACGTTTTAAAGACAATTTCCTGTTTTAAAGAAAAATGTATCAAGGGGATACCAAAAAATTAATAAATCATGTATAATTAACGTTCGCTTTATATTACTCTTATTAATTAAAGTTCATGTTATAAAAAATATAACAAAAATTTAGCTTTTTTCGTCAATTTAAAGCATGATGAAGTGTTATTATTTTCTGTCAGTAACTAAAAACGTATTGTTTTGAACTTAGTAATGTCGAGGAAAATGGTTCTGCCTTACACTGATATGATCTATGTCAGTTTTAAATTTCTCAACTGTTAAATAATTGGTAAATTATTTTACCTCCGCATACTTTTTATTTTAATTTTACAAATGGTTTAATTTTTTAAATTTGAAGGCGTTTTTCTAAAAGGGTATTAGTAAGGTTTCGTAACTTTAAATTGTGGAAAACATCCACCTTAAATTAACAGACCGACCATAACCCGCATTACGAGTTGCTTTTTGCTAGATTGAATAATTAGTACTTAGTTAACACCCTGTTTACATTTTTTAATGCAATCTTGAATATTGTCTTCGAAAATAACTTCTTGTTCCAATTGTGAAGTTTTAAGCCATATATAGCCCAGAGGTGTTTGATAGGGTTTAAATTAGATGACTAACTCGGTCACGGAAGTTTCTTAACTGCATTTTGATTCAACCAGTTTTGAGTCACTTCGGCAATATGACAAACTTAATTTCATGTTAAAGGTCAGTGTTTCAAACTTAATTTCTTATTAAATCTTCATAAAACTTTTCTTCAGAGCATTTTTCTTAGATTAATCGTTTCTGGATTTCTGTAAATAAGATAAACAGTTGTTTAATTTTTCTATCAATCAAACTTTCATTCAGTTGTCGTCAGGTTAGAATTATTTTGTTCTATCTCGAAATTTAAAAAAAATGAGTTTATGCCTTTTTCTCTTTTCTTGTTATATTTTCTTTCTAGCTGTATTACTTTTAAAACTGAAAAAAAAAAAGTAAATAGTGTCAAATTAGGTGTAACCGATTGTTCTATGTGCAAAATAGCGATAGTTATTAATGTTATTTTGTTCTATTTCCAACAACCAATAAAATTGTTTATATATCGCATAAAATAATACGTGTTCTTGTTTATTTCCTCTTTAAAATTTTAAAATGGCGGAAAATATTAATGTAGATCTTGGAGAAATAAACCAAAATGCAGGTATTTTCTTATATATTCTAGTGCTAATCGGCTTTTTTTATTATTAAAAAAAAATCCAGCACATTATTTTAGTAGAAAATGTGTTATCATCTTATTAGAACCTCACGGATTCTCTTGTATATGTGACATGCACTAGTGTGTGTATGTCACATATATAACAGAATCCGTGAGGTTCTAATAAGATGATAACACATTATATATATATATATATATATATATATATATATATATATATATATATATATATATATATATTGAAGATTTTTCTGAGATTTCTGAAGAGTCTTTATTGACAAAACAATGTGTAAAAAATTGAAATTAATGATTTCTAATAATTTATTATTGCTCTGTTCTTTTAAGAACATTGAGCACTCTATTTTATAGAATACATTTATAATTGTTGTTATATATATATATATATATATATATATATATATATATATATATATATATATATATATATATATATATATATATATATATATAATCATTATTACACGTTGTATATACTAAATAAATTAAGGCTCAAATGTAAATGAATTGCTTCATATGTGAAAGAAATTATCTTATTTTTACCTATTTGGATTGCATAACTATTTTAGGTTTCATTTTTATTTTTAGTTTACCCACAAAAAGCTAATATCATGGTTACTCCCTATGTTTCAACACATCCTTCAATTGCTGGTCAACTGCGATTACCTCCGCACGGTGGAAAAACGAGAAAACGTCAGACAAACTGCTATAACTGGAAACAGTCAAAAAGAAAGCGACTTAGGCAATCAGGAAAAGAATATATAAATAGCAGGGGCAAGGTTATTCAACTAAAAAGTATTAAAAATAAAAAAGATTGCGGAAATTGTTGCAAGTTTAAGTGTTCCGTGAAAATATCAGAAGACGAGAGAAAAAATTTATTTAATGGATTGTGGGGAATGTCTCAGATTGAAAAGCAACACTTTTTTAGTAAAACTACTGAGCGATTAGATAAAAAAACGACTCAGATCAATAAAATAAGCAAACCAAGTAGAACAAAAGCTCCTATGAGCCTCATTAATTCCTATGGCTGTAGATTCTTCTTGCATTTTAAATTTGTTTCCGATGCAGTTTTGATTTATTGTTTTGTTAATTTTTTTAAAGATAACATTGCTCCATTCTTTAAAATCTCAAAGCAGTACGCATTCAAAGGTCAGCAGTGGAAACATATGATACCAGCTCATGATCCTGAAAATCAACCCTTAATATATGAGTTAATTGGAAAAAGTCATGGGATGAAGATATCGTCTGATGGAATCCTTACTTGGAGCCCTGATAAAATTGGTGAACACTTGTTTTTACAATTTCTTTGTTGATAATGTCAAACATCGTGTATGTAAGGTGTTTTATTTGTATACATTAGAAATCAGCAGCAGGCAAATATCATACTATCATGAAAATAAGCTTGAAACTGGTATTCCTGCCCCTACAAAATGGGGGAAATATTGTAAAAAAAAAGTTCTTTAAATGACTAAGCAGAGTATAGAAAACCATATTAACTTGTTTCCAAGAGTTGAGTCGCATTATTGTCGAAGCATTTCCTGCAAACAATACTTTGATGGTTCATTAAATTTGAAGAAACTTTATGATTTGTATTTAACATATTGCACTCAATATAAAATTTTACCAGCAAAAGAATGTATGTACCGCAATATTTTTATTACCAAATTTAATATTGAATTTCAAAAGCCAAAAAAAGATCTATGTGATACATGCTACCAATTTTGCATTATTGAAAATGCAAGTGAAGAACAAATCCAAAAGTATAACAAGGATATTGCATCAAAAAATGAAACAAAGATCGAGAGAGATAAGGATCGAAAGTTGAAGTCCCCTACCACAACCATAGTTGGTATTGACCTACAAAATGTCTTGAGCTTGCCAAAAAGTAATGTGGGAAACTTCTTTTATAAAAGAAAGCTCAGTTGTTATAATTTAACAGGTGACTCTTCGCTGAACAAAAAAGCATATTGTGTATTATGGGCATGAAGGTATGTCTGGTCGTTCCGGTAACAAGATTTCCAGTGCTGTGATATGTATGCTAAATCAAGTTTACAAGGATCTTCCTAATATTGACAAGTTTTTACTTTTGTTTGATTCTTGTGTTCCACAAAATAGAAACAGTCATATGTCAACTGCATTACGTGAGTTTCTTATCAATCATCCAAATATTAAAATCATTGAACAAAAGTATTGTAAGCCAGGGCATAGCTCAATTCAAGAATGTGATAATATACATAGTCAGATTGAGAAATCATTACATTCGGCAGAAATATTCACCCCTCCCCAGTTGGTAAAAGCAATATTAAATGTTAACCAGCGTAAACCATTTTTTGTATACCAAATGCAAAAAAAGGACATTAAAAATTTCTCAAAACTTGCCTGTCTTATGAACTACAAAAAGGTTCCATACTTTAATGTCAAAACACTTGTATATAGGTCTAATGCTCCTGGTAATGTGTACTTCAAGAATCGTTTTACAGATATTTATAAGGAGGTACGGCTGTCTAAGCCAAAAAATACTAGAGGATTAGGAAGTAATCTTGAAGAACCATCAATTCCATTGGCATCTTATTTTCGACATAATATTAAAATTTCTAGTGAGAAAGTAAAAGACATTGTTTCTATGTAACTATACATGCCAGCTGTAGATGTTTGTTTCTATAAAATATAATTTCAGTAGTTTTTTTTCAACTCTTCATCCGGAAGCAAGTTTCATTTTAATTGTTTTATTTATATACTTTAGTTATGTTATTTTTCAACATTCAGTTTTAATTTGTATAAGGTTCATTCAAACTGTTATTAACATGTTATTCGTATTAAAAACTATGTTTGTTTATTTTCAATAAATCTTTTTAGATAGAAATGATTTTCTTTAAATAATATAGCTCTTGTTAAAAGCTGCCCATCCTTCCAGAAGCAATATCAGTTTAATTCTGTCAAAGTAGCAATAAGAAAGCTAATTATATCATCCCATCCATTTAAGTTTTCCAACGAATTGTTTTAGGTTTCTATATTTGCGTTTAAATCCCTAAGTTAAAAGTAATTTGTTGTAATTCATTTGCTTTTCGCAAAACGTTTAAATTGTATTTACTAAAATATGGAGATAGCACAAAATAATATTAACGCGAAATGTATCTATCGAAATTATCTCCAAATAGGGTCGGGCCATAATAGCAATTTGAGCAACATACTTTTTCTTTCAAAACAAATAATTTTTTTTAGAATACAGGCAAGTATTGAAAAAAGTTTTCCTTAATGAAAATTATATCGCCAATTGTACTGCATTACAGTGTAAAACTTCAAATTGATTTATCTCAGTTTAAACAAATGCAGAGTTAGAACAAAGTAATTCTAACCTGACGTAGTGAAAATAAAAAGTTAATTAAGTAACAGACTCCTCAAAAACGTTGATAATTTTGAAAGTCCGATTATATTTCATTAATATTTTCCTTCTGTACACAAAAATTATAGTTAGAATGAAATAAAAACTTACGAAATCAATCTAAAATAAAATCCTGCATCCCAATAAATAATCTGATGTAAAGTAAGTATGTTATCACATAAAAAAAGTTTTCAATATTTCTTCATTTCCATTCCTAAAAAAAATCTGCTAAACTGCTCTTTGAAACCAATGTTGACGGATGGTTGATTCCCATAACATCAGTTCGTATCTTTTTAACTTCATAATCAAGTTCTAGAGCCTCATTTTATTTTCCCAATTTACCCGAACAAACTGCAATATTATGTTTTGTATCCAATGTTGATGGATGATCGTTTCCTAAAATATCAGCTCGTATTTTTGCAACATGATAGCTTATTTCTAAAGCTTTATAATAGTCTCCCAGATCGTACAAACCACTGGCAATATTATGTTTTGTATCCAATGTTGATGGATGATTGATTCCCAAAACATCAGCTCTTATCTTTTCAACTTCATAATGAAGTTCTAGAGCCTCAATATATTTTCCCAATTTACCCAATAGACTGCAATATTATGTTATGAATTCAATAATGATGGATGATTGATTCCTAAAACATCATCTCGCATTATTACAACATTATCATAAATTTCCAAAGCCTTATCATATTTTCCAGTATTCTCCAAACAGCTTGCTATTGTGCTTTTTGTAAACAATACCGATGGATGATTTTTTCCTAAAATACAAGATTGTAATTTTTCAACTTCAGAACAAAGTCCGAGAGCTTTATTATATTATCCCATTTCATTCAAACATCTTCCCACTAAACTTTTTGTAACCAAAAGCTGATGGATGATTTAATCCTAAATTATCGACATTTATTT
Source organism: Hydra viridissima (assembly GCF_058129835.1). Lineage (NCBI taxonomy): Eukaryota > Metazoa > Cnidaria > Hydrozoa > Anthoathecata > Hydridae > Hydra > Hydra viridissima. Next base: position 10,414,254 of record NW_028324312.1, on the reverse strand, counting down.
CCTCCACGAGAAAAAAAGTATCTAAAGCTTCTTTAAAACTTCCGATATTGATCAAACACCTTGCTATCTTATACTTTGTACATAACATTATTGGATGATTGATTGAATGATCAAACACCTTGCTATCTTATACTTTGTACATAACATTATTGGATGATTGATTCCTAAACCATCAAATAGCGTTTTTTCAACTTGATAATAAATTTCTAAAGATTCATTATATTTTCCCATGTTATCCAAACATTGCGCGATGTTAGGTTTTGTAGTCAATGATGATGGATAATTGAAACGTAAAACGTCCCTTTGTACTTTTTCTACTTGATAATAAATTTCTAAAGCTTCATTATATTTTCCTATGTTATCAAAACATCGTGCTAGACAAAATTTTGTAGACAATGTTGATTGATGAATGATTACTAAATTGTCCGTTTGTTCTTTTTCAACATGATAATAATTTTCTAAAGCTTAATTATATTTTCCAATCACATCCAAACACCTTGCTATTCATCTTTTTGTAGTCAATGTCATGGATGATTGATTTCTGAAATGCCCACTCGTACTTTTTCAACTTGATAATAAATTTCTAAAGCTTCATTATATTTTCCCATGTTATCCAAACAGCTTGCTATACAACTTTTCGTAATCAATGTTGATGGATGATTGATTCCTAAAATGTCCGTTTGTACTTTTTCAACTTGATAAAAACTTTCTAAAGCTTCATTATATTTTCCCATTTTGAACAAACATCCTGCTATACCACTTTTCGCAGTCAATGTTGATGGATGATTGATTCCTAAAATGTCCGTTTCTGCTTTTTCAACTTGATAATAAATTTCTAAAGCTTCATTAAATTTTCCCATTTTGTACAAAGAGCATGCTATACAACTTTTTGTAGTCCATGTTGATGGATGATTGATTCCTAAAATGTCCGTTTCTGCTTTTTCAACTTGATAATAAATTTCTAAAGCTGCATTATATTTTCCCATGTTATCTAAACAACCTGCTATACAACTTTTTGTAGTCAATGTTGATGGATGATTGATTCCTAAAATGTACGTTTCTTCTTTTTCAACTTGATAATAACTTTCTAAAGCTTCATTATATTTTCCCATGTTATCTAAACAGCTTGCTATATATCTTTTTGTAGTCCATGTTGATGGATGATAGAATCCTAAACTGTCCGTTCGTACTTTTTCAACTTGATAATAAATTTCTAAAGCTTCATTATATTTTCCCATTTTGAACAAACATTCTGCTATACAACTTTTTTTAGTCAATGTTGATGGATGATTGATTCCTAAAAAGTCCGTTTCTGCTTTTTCAACTTGATAATAAATTTCTAAAGCTTCATTATATTTTCCCATGTTATCTAAACAGCCTGCTATACAACTTTTTGTAGTCAATGTTGATGGATGATAGAATCCTAAAATGTCCGTTTGTACTTTTTCAACTTGATAATAAATTTCTAAAGCTTCATTATATTTTCCTATGTTATCCAAACAGCTTGCTAGGCAACATTTTGTAGTCAATGTTGATGGATGATTGATTCCTAAAATGTCTGTTTGTACTTTTTCAACTTGATAATAAATTTCTAAAGCTTCATTATATTTTCCCATGTTATCTAAACAGCCTGCTATACAACTTTTTGTAGTCAATGTTGATGGATGATTGAATCCTAAAATGTCAGTTTGTACTTTTTCAACTTGATAATAAATTTCTAAAGCTTTATTATTTT